>NC_139518.1:98938900-98978900 GCF_947247035.1 Vipera ursinii
ACTTTTACAGGCTCCTTATTAAATTAGGAAAGAAAAACACAACAATGGGGAAAAATATGGGGGAGCAATTCAAGAAACATCTCGATATATGCGCGCGTGCCATTTACAAACATCTTTCCTTTCCTGCTGTGTCAGATGTATCAAATATTTATAAATGTGTCTCCTGGCAATATCGTTATCACTACTGTATTAAATTAAGCTTTAACTTAACAGTTTATTGAAATTCCTGTCAATAACATCTGACACATTACATTACATTTTAAAAAAACCAGCAGAACTGTTTCTATATTTGCTACTCATTTTTGTCATTATGTGTTTTTTTTTTTTTAAAGCTGGAGAATTCTGGGAGTTGAAGTCTTCAAGCTGACAAGGTAGAGGAACCCTGGAGTACAACCACGAATACAGTTTTAGGATGTTCTTGCTTGGATTCTGTTTGTAATCGGACAAAAAAATAATATTTGGAAAACTAAAGAAGATTTTTCTCCAGAAGCGTATTCTTTTTTCAAATATTATTGCCCCGTTCTTTTAAAAGAGAAAAAGCAGATCGTTGACTGAAGTGCTTAAACAATTTTGGAGAATTCAGCACTTACCGAGAGATGCGTTTGAAATATAAAAGGAAATGTATAAATCAATCTATAACTGCAATATAATCAAGAATAGATGCCAAAGAGAGAAAAGTGGGATGTTAATGGAAACAAGATCTGTTTTCCTTTTCTCTTACCTCCCATTTCTTTTTTTTCTTTGTTGATGTTGCTACTACTCCTTTTTATTATTATTTTTTTTCATTTTTATACAGTATTGTTTATTTTGAAAAGGACTAATGCAGTGCATTTTCTGAGAATAAAAGCAGCACATTAGCAGTCCTCGAAAAATGTTTTGTATATCAAATGCCCTTGGTTGGGGGAAAGAAAATCCTGCATAAGCCTAAATGACCAAAATGTCAGAGTCCACTTTGTCTTGATGGGCAGTTCAGCCTGGGCATTGGATTTACACCGTGTTCATTTCTGAAGGAATGTATTTTATCTCCAAAGACGGCTATCTAACTCACAGCAGAAATAAAAATTCTAGTCGATCCAAAGAATATTCCTGCCAAATATAGGATTCTCAACCTTTACGATAGTTTGCTCAAATCACCCAAGCCAATTTTTTTTTAATCCCATTTATATCCCGCCCTTCTCCGAAGACTCAGGGCGGCTTACAATCTAAGAAGCACAAATCAAATGTGCTTAGCAATAGCCTTCATTCTATGTATATGCCTGCTTATTAGGGCTTTCACACACACCCCCAAGCGGCATTATTACAAAGTCAGCTTATTGCCCCCAACAATCTGGGTCCTCATTTTACCTACCTGGGAAGGATGGAAGGCTGAGTCAACCTTGAGCCTGGTGGGACTCGAACCTGCACTAATTGCAGGCAGCTGGTGTTACTTAAGGAGGCATTAGCCCACTGCTCCACCAATTCCCTCTACAAGTATTAATTAACAGAATAAAAGAGTTGGAAGGGACCTTGGAGGTCTTCTAGTCCAACCCCCTGTTCAAGCAGGAAACCCTACACCATCTCAGACAAATGGCTGTCCAGTCTCTTCTTAAAAACCTCTGATGTTGGAGTGCTCACAACTTCTGAAGGCAAAGCCGTTCCACTGGTTAATTGTTCCAACTGTCAGGAAATTCCTCCTTAGTTCCAGGTTACTTCTCTCCTTGATTAACATCCATCCGTTGCTTCTTGTCCTGCCTTCAGGTGCTTGGGAGAATAGCTTGACTCCCTCTTCTTTGGGGCAGCCCTTTAGATATTGGAAGACTGCTACCATGTCACCCCTAGTCCTTCTCTTCATTAAACTGGACATATACCCAGTTCTTGCAACCGTTCTTCATAGGGTTTATCCTCCAGTTCCCTAATCATCTTTGTTGCTCTTCTCTGCACCCTTTCTGGAGTCTCAATATCTTCTTTATATCACGGTCATACTGATGATATTGAAGAGTAATTCATCACCCTTTTCCAAATCTGCATGGCAAAGCTGTAGTCACTCCTAACAACGCAATACCAGTTCAAGGACCCTGTTCAGAGGTTTCATTTCTGGACTCACCCATTCATCCAAAGGAATAGAATAGAATAGAATAGAATAGAATAGAATAGAATAGAATAGAATAGAATAGAATAGAATAGAATAGAATAGAATAGAATAGAATAGAATTAGGAATAGAATAGAATAGAAATATGGAATAGAATAGAATAGAATAGAATAGAATAGAATAGAATAGAATAGAATAGAATAGAATAGAATAGAATAGAATAGAATAGAATAGAATAGAATAGAATTAGGAATAGAATAGAATAGAATAGAATAGAATAGAATAGAATAGAATAGAATAGAATAGAGTAGAATAGAATAGAATAGAATAGAATAGAATAGAATAGAATAGAATAGAATAGAATAGAATAGAATAGAATAGAATAGAATAGAATAGAATAGAATAGAATGTGGAATGGGATAGAATAGAATAGAGTAGAATAGAATAGAATAGAATAGAGTAGAATAGAATAGAATAGAATAGAATAGAATAGAATAGAATAGAATAGAATAGAGTAGAATAGAATAGAATAGAATAGAATGTGGAATGGGATAGAATAGAATAGAATAGAGTAGAATAGAATAGAATAGAATAGAGTAGAATAGAATAGAAATATGGAATAGAATAGAATATAGAATAGAATAGAGTAGAATAGAATAGAATAGAATAGAATAGAATTAGGAATAGAATAGAATAGAATAGAATAGAATAGAATAGAATAGAATAGAATAGAATAGAATAGAATAGAGATGGAAGGGACCTCGGAGGTCTTCTAGTCCAGCCCCCTGCTCAAGCAGGAGAGCCTATACCATCTCAGACAGGTGAATGTCCAGTCTCTTCTTAAAAATCTCCAGTGATGGAGCGCCCACGATTTCTGGGGTAAGCCGTTCCACCATTTTATCTCTAAACCCGGGACATCTTTCCTTACTAAATTCCTGACCCAGATTTCACATCCAAGAGGAGTCCTGGTACGCCGGCGTTTCTAGTGTTAGAAAGATCCGGTCCCTAGTCACAACCGTCAAGACATGATCCTGCTTTTAGCTTCTGAAGTTTGACACAGATGGTTGCCTGAGGCTTCGTAGCTTCCTTTGGCAGGAATGTGGGCGAATTACAGCCCTTGCTGCAGATCTGAGTGATTCTTGAAAGCACATTGTGTTGTCTCTGAAGGAAAGCAAGGAAGATCAGAAATCTGTCACCCTTGCAAAATTCTCATGGAAAGAACAAAGTCTCAGACAGGGGAACGAACAGAGAAATGGTATCAAAGATAGCTGTCAAACACTGCTTTCAAAGCAGACAACATGTCAAGAAAGCCAGAATAATAGTAAAGTTTATTTTTTGCAAGAAATCAGGCCCACCACCTACACAATAAGGGTTTCAAGGTCAAAGCAAGACAAAAACAAGCAAATTTTTCTTTCCCTTGCCAACCCTGACTTTTTAAATTGGCTTTGTTTGGATTGTTTGACCAAAATTTGCACCAAAACCTATAATTTCCCCCCCTGCCAAGGATCTTATCCTACTTTCTGGTTTCTGGAGTGTTAAGTGCTCAGGCACTACCCTTTATTTAAAATAAAAGTTTGTCTGGTTGCATTAAAATTACAATGTGTGGTTAGGAAGGACAACAAAGTATAAAGTAGTAGAACTGAAATCCCCCCCCATAGGTTGAAAACCCTGAATTCACAACCCAATAATAATAATTAAAAAAAATAAGATAAAATATTAACTTTTCAATCTTGTTTTTCACCCTTAGCAGCTTTGAGTGGGAAGCAAAATGGAAAGAGTTAAATAGAAGTGTGTAGAATTTATTGTGTAATCCCTAGACACTAACCTTGTAAAATGGTACGTCTGCATTACAAATATCTCAATTTCATAACCTATTCATTAAACTCTAATAAACGTCACACAATTCTCATTAAACCATCAGTGACTGTTTCATTGGGTTGTTGTTGTTTTTTTTTTTGCAAACATAAAAAAGAGTATTAAGGCATCCTTCTGAATGCGTATATAAATATCTCTGTTGTTTTTCAAACTGTTTAGATATTGAAAATATGGTTCAAAGATGTTCCCCTGCTTTGGTGTATCCTCAGAAGTTTTTCCTTAAGGTCCATGTCTCCATCTGCAACTTTCCTGAATGAAATATGGCTTTTAATAAACATTTTCTCTTTTCTGTTTTTTGGGGGAGGGGGAGGGAATCATTAATGGAGATGAGCTGGATAAATAAGGGGGAAGTGATTTTTAAACTGTTTGCAAACTTAATGTGAAAAGCCCAGCCTTCCAAATTATCACATCTAATCAGAGTTGTCTGCTTCACTGCTTCAGTAATTGTACTAGTATTAGTCAAATTCTTGTTGTCTCCTCATTAGCCATGAGAAGGAAATTCAAGATGTACTTCATTAGAGGATCCTGAAAATAAATGGTTGGGGGGAAAACGGAAGGAAGAGACGTGCTTGATATGTATGCAAGGAACAACAGTGCAGAAGAAGATGTGATTTAGCTACTGGGTTTGATCTCTTTCCTTAATCACTAAACTTGCTTGGAACTGCTCCATTTTCAACATCCAATTTTGCATATTTGATAGCAGAAAGGCATTCGTTCAAGCAACCGTAGCTGAATGGCTTGGGAGCATCTAAATATTTTTAACGTTCTATTTTTAATTGCGTGCGCATACGTGTCTCTGCGTGTAACTGAGTCAGTGTTGACTCCTGATGACTGCTTGGACAAGTCCCTGCGGTGTTCTTGGCAAGATTTCAGAAGTAACTTGCCATTGCCTCCTTCCTAGGGCTGAGGGAAAGTGACTGGCTCAAGGTCACTCAACTGGTTTTGTGTCTAAGGCAGGACTAGAACTCACAGCCTCCCAGTTTGTAGCACCACCAGACCAAGCCATGTCTTTCTCAGCTCAGTGTGTGACTGGAAGTAGCAATATCAGCAGATCTACCAATGATTAGTGAACAGAATTGCAGGGACTACCACAAATAATTGAAAATCATCACAGAAAATCACAAAGCATTCAACCCTGTAGGTGCAGGTATACCTGTCCCAGCAAGTAGCAGTACTTAGAAACCATTGGCTGATTTTGATAAGCTAAGCAGGGTCAGGTTGGGCTAGTAGTTGGATGGGAGACACCCCCCCCCCCAAGATAATCGTAGGGCTCTCAACTAGACTAGAAAGTAGGGAAAACATTCTGGGAGGAGGCCAGGGCAAGCCATTTTTGTATCGCTGCCAAGAAAATTATAGTGACTGCCAAGAAAATTACATGTATCTGTGTAGCTATAAAGAGTTTATAGACACTTGTGGATTTCTGGAATTATATTTCTGCTAAGACATTTGGCACATTTAGTGCTCTCTCTCTCTCTCTCTCTCTCTCTCACACACACACACACACACACACACACACACACACACACAAAAATAACTGTGGTTTAGTGGGTAAACTCCGTTCACCAAAAAACCAGAATTGTCCCAATTAAGCCCAGCCAAAAACAGACCAATGCTAGTCCACGGAGCAATGGTCAGTGAGTCCACAAGGCACTTGAAAGTTTCCCAAAATTAAAGGCCAAATTAAATCCACAATGCAAGAGGGTTCACGAGGCAAGAAAAGACCAGAGTTCATAAGGTATGATCCAATTCAAGGCACAGTGTCAATCCGAAGCAAGGCAAGAAACACAATGACCAAGAAACACACAGCTACGAAGTTGAACATGTTGTTTCCCAGCATCACTTCCATCTCTCTGTGTGCTGTGCCAAATAGCCATCTTCTGTAGCCCATCAAGAAGGGTGAGGCTGCCTCCTCGCAAATAGTCGGGCTGACCTCCTCTGCTCCTGCCTTTTCTCTGCCCTGTGTGTTCTCAGATCAGGTGCAGAAGGCAGTTCCTCCTCCTCATCACTGACCGACTGCAGCTGCCTGCTTTCCCCACCTGAAGCCTCAGGGCTGCTCTGCTGCAGGAGCATCGTGGCACTGAAACGCAAGTCCCAACCTTTATTACACGGACAGCCCAAAAAGAACTTACGATGTGTCATTGGGATGGTGATTTTAGTAGAACGATCCTATTTTAAGGTATGAAATGAAGTCACCGTTGGGGGACAAATGGCCTTCAAAGACAGGAATCAACAAGAACTATAGGTATTCCTCAAGTTATGACAGTTCAATTAGTGGACCCCCTTCGAAGGGTGCAGGAGTATGACCGGATTTCCAGAAAACATTGCAGACTGCAGGGACCATTTGCGCTCCAGTTGGAGATGCAGACAACACGGAGTCATCCCCAACAGCCTGCGCCTGTCTCCAACAGGGAAGGGACCCAGGGCAGAAAACATCCAGCAGCCAAAAAGGCTTCACACCCATTTTCACCACTCAGGTGACCCTGAGGACACAAAGAAACCTCCAAGAGGCCTCAATGCACAGAGCCTTGGTGGAGCAGTGGGCTAATGCCTCCTCAAGTAACACCAGCTGCCCGCAATTAGTGCAGGTTCGAGTCCCACCAGGCTCAAGGTTGACTCAGCCTTCCATCCTTCCCAGGTAGGTAAAATGAGGACCCAGATTGTTGGGGGCAATTAAGCTGACTTTGTAATAATGCCGCTTGGAGTGTGTGTGAAAGCCCTAATAAGCAGGCATATACATAGAATGAAGGCTACTGCTAAGCTTGTAAGCCGCCCTGAGTCTTTGGAGAAGGGCGGGATATAAATGGAATTAAAATAAATAAATTAAATAAAAATGACTCTCTAAAAGAAGACAAATGACCAGCTATCTACAAGGAGTATAAATCCTTCCATTCCCCACCCCCTTGCTTCTCATTCAAGAAGCTGCTTCAGTTCTGAGTTGGAACTGTTCCAGGTTAGAGTGAAAGAAACATCTTCAAAGAAAAAGCAAAGTCCAGTTGCCTCCTGAAAAAAAGCACCTTTGGGACAACCAAGACCTGGGTGACTGGATAAAAGGACTACGGCTTTTCTGCCTCTTCTGGAACTCTGGAGATTCTTTGAAAGGTAAGGGAGAGATCTGAAGCTGGGTGGGGAAAAACAACTGGAATCCTGGAGGCTAGCAAAAGAAGACCAGTGCCTGTGGTAGACACCACGGGCCAGGATGGGGTGATGGAAGCAACTATGGGAGCCCCAAGGGATTGTAAGTGAGTATGAGGTCTCTCAGTGGGTTGGTGGAGGCCTTGGGTGGGCCATTCCAGCACTTAGGTGCACTTAATGACCTGCTCATTCGATTAGAGAACGCATGGAATAAAGCAGGGAGGGATCACATTCATTTAACCTGATCCAATTAAACGAATCCTCAGGTTACGGATGCAATTGGCAGACTCCATTACATCAATAGCTCAAGGATTACCTATGCTGCTTTGCAGTTTGTCCTGGAAAGGCAGGCCAAAGACTATCATGATATCAAATCATGCCGAAAGGTCCCCAGGAACGAATAAATCAAAGTTGTGTCGTTGTTAGCTTCATATGCTTGGTTTCTCAGATCCCCACTTGATCATAAGGACCTGACCGTTATCTAAACTCTCTGATAGCTATGTTGTGGCACAGCTGCCTAAGAAGACAACCCAAATACACCAAACAGAGTTTAATTATGTCACACAATCCGATAGGGTGGAACGAATAAGTTTTCTTGTAAAATCGGAGGGGCTTCAAATTCTGAATCCAGTTCAGTGCAATACGATGCCCTGGAAATAAATGAATTTTCATTGGTTATTTCTACTCTTTTATATTCATGCCTTCCATACCTTTAAATATCTTTTTCTTTGCCGGGCAAGCATGACTTGGATTAAAAGTTTGCAGTAGCTTCTGCAACAATAATGTAGATGATGACAATGTTATCATTTCAGGCGAAATTACCTTAACTGCTTTGCTTCAAATGCCTGGAATATTTTTTTCGCTGGTCTTGTAAATGTGTTGACCTTGCAAAATCAAAGCCACTTACTCTTTTGGCCATTTCTTCAAACCATTTCCTCTTTCCTAACCATAACACAGTCCCAGTTACCATGGCAGCTGCAAAATGAGCCTAAACAAGTGGATAGCATAAAAATCTCACGGCTAAGCTTGCATTAAGAGATGCATGATCAGAAAGTCCCTGATTTTTTTTTTTTTTTTTTGGGGGGGAAGAAAAATAATGCCACTCAGGTTTACAGAGAGGATCCCACAGTTGCGATCTTTTATCAAGTGCTTCCCTATTTAAAATAGACAGAGTACGAACATGAAGTTTGACTCCCAATAAACACTAGGTGAAAACTATTTTACATCTATGCGACTTGTGTTTTTTTCTGCTCAGCTATCAACTATTTGTCTGAAATGGTATAGGTTGTCCTGCCTGAGCAGGGGGTTGGACTAGAAGACCTCCAAGGTCCCTTCCAACTCTGTTATTCTATTCCGTTCCGTTCCGTTCCATTCCGTTCCGTTCCGTTCCATTCCATTCCATTCCATTCCGTTCCGTTCCGTTCCGTTCTGTTCTGTTCTGTTCTGTTCTGTTCTGCTCTGCTCTGCTCCGCTCCGTTCCATTCCATTCCATTCCATTCCATTCCATTCCATTCCATTCCATTCTATTCTATTCTACTCTACTCTACTCTACTCTACTCTACTCTACTCTACTCTATTCTACATTCTACTGTTCTGTTCTGTTCTGTTCCGTTCCATTCCATTCTATTCTGTTTTACATTCTATTCTATTCTATTCTATTCTATTCTGTTCTGTTCTGCTCTGCTCCGCTCCACTCCGCTCCGTTCCGTTCCGTTCCGTTCCGTTCCATTCCATTCCATTCCATTCCATTCCATTCCATTCCATTCCATTCCATTCCATTCTATTCTATTCTATTCTATTCTATTCTATTCTATTCTATTCTATTCTATTCTATTCTATTCTATTCTATTCTAGATTATATCACATGAAGAGGAGAGGACTGTTAACATCCAGCTCGAGAATCCAAATAAAACTCCAGCTTCATTCTGTCTCCAAAACTCTTACTGTTTATTGAATACACTGCATGTTAATGTCAAAGCAAAACTAACTCTGAGGTTCCAACACCGATTCATAGACTTAAACAATAATTTTCCAAGCCAAACCCACAACGTCTTATGTAGTCCTTATATATATCATTTAAAAGATGGATGGGCAAGCATGCTGCCTTGGGTAGTAGGTATAATGATTACATACTACAAGACAGCAGGTGTTTGGTTTTTACCCCCACCTCTCACAGATCACTGAAAGAAGGACATTTTCCTTTGTAGGAACCCTTTTTCCCCCAATGTCAAAAAAAAGGCCTTCCAGCTACTTTTTGCACCGAATTAATTGCCATAAATGAAGCATCCACATTTTCCAAATGTTAATTATGCTAACATTTCTCCCCTTTCCATCAGGCCTGCTTTGTAACAAATGCAATAATTATCCATTCCTTCAGCTTAGGCCCATAATAATGTTAAGAATGTTAATCACGGTAACACTTGTTGGATAGTAATTATTTCTAATATTTTTGTTCTGGTGCCTGGCATTGCTAATGCTAAATTAATTTATAAAATATTGTACACAAGCAGCACGATGTATTGTAATCTCAATATTAACTGATAGCAATTATACACTGAGGTTTTCACCTTTCCTTGGTGGTGGGTGGGTGTGTCTCATATGTGGTGGGTATTTTAATCTTTGTAAGTCACTTTGGAGAATAAATTGACCCCCTTCACCTGTGTAAAAAGGTAAAGGTAAAGGTTCCCCCGCACATGCATGCTAGTCGTTTCCGACTCTAGGGGCCGGTGCTCATCTCCGTTTCAAAGCCGAAGAGTCAGCGCTTGTCCGAGGACGTCTCCGTGGTCATGTAGCCGGCATGACTAGACGCCAAAGGCGCACGGAACGCTGTTGCCTTCCCAACCGTAGCGGTCCCTATTTTTCTACTTGCATTTTTACGTGCTTTCGAACTGCTAGGTTGGCAGAAGCTGGGATGAGTAACAGGCGCTCACTCTGCTATGCGGCACTCGGGATTCAACCTGCCAAACTGCCGACCTTCTGATCGACAAGCTCAGCGTCCTAACCCACTGAGCCACCGCATCTCTGTAACAGCCCTTCAAATACTGGAAGACAGGTGTCATATCTCCCCTAGTCATAAACAGGATTGCATACTTCAGGAATCAGTCTGGATAATTTCCAAGCATATATGGAAAATTCAATGAATGAATGAATAAATGAATGAATGATCTGGGAAATCTAAATTGAATATATGTGCCGATTCATTTCTGAGCATTTGAAGTAGGCCAACATTTTGAACAGGATTGGAAGCCAGATTTTGTCCACATTCTGAATTTGACCATTAAGAAATTCCAGAATCTGAGAGGGAGTGAAATGAATGTGCTCTTGGGGATTTGAGTGGGCCTTGTTACAGTGAAGTTAATTGTTTTATTTGTGGTCAAAACTCTAAAGAGAGATCTATTTGTAACATTTGACATTCGATTAAAAAAAAAGTTTGACAAATAAAATACGGTTGCACCAAACATTTAAAGTGCCAGCTTCTTGACCAAACACTTTGTTCTAATAACCAGTTACTTTTTTCCCCCTCCTGGAGCAGGCTGCTGTGTTATTGATAAAGAACTTGAACAAAAAAACAATTTGGAACTCTGATGTTATATATATGTTGACAGAAGCAAGATTATTTTATACACAAAAATGGTAAGGTAAAGGTAAAGGTTCCCCCGTACATGCGTGCTAGTCGTTTCCGACTCTAGGGGCCGGTGCTCATCTCCGTTTCAAAGCCGAAGAGCTGGCGCTTGTCCGAGGACGTCTCCGTGGTCATGTGGCCGGCATGACTAGACGCCAAAGGCGCACGGAACGCTGTTACCTTCCCACCGGAGTGGTCCCTATTTTTCTACTTGCATTTTTACGTGCTTTCGAACTGCTAGGTTGGCAGAAGCTGGGACGAATGACAAGCGCTCACTCTTCTACGCGGCACTCGGGATTCGACCCGCCAAACTGCCGACCTTCTGATCGACAAGCTCAGCATCCTAACCCACTGAGCCACTGCATCCCTATTACAAAAATGGTAGGAACCTTCAATTGCCACAAAAGGCAAATGACTGCAAAAGTTGATGGAGTTAGCCGAGGATTGGCTAAATTGACTGCTTTGATCAAAGAAAAGAACACAATTTTTTTTCTACTTGGAAAAAGCTTCTGGACTTGTGCTTGAGATGGGAAAAAAAATTGAAACTTTGATTTTGGGTTTTGCTGACTAGATAGGCTTGGTGTTATAGAACTGGTTAGTATGTTATTATTATATTAAAGTGAAAAGTTGAGGTTTCATGTCATTTGCCTCATTCTACTGCACCAAATAAGGGACGCGGTGGCTAAGTGGGTTAGGACGCTGAGCTTGTCGATCAGAAGGTCGGCAGTTTGGCGGGTCGAATCCCGAGTGCCACGTAAGAGAGTGAGCGCCTGTTACTCGTCCCAGCTTCTGCCAACCTAGCAGTTCGAAAGCACGCAAAAATGCAAGTAGAAAAATAGGGACCACTCCGGTGGGAAGGTAACAGCATTCCGTGCGCCTTTGGCGTCTAGTCATGCCGGCCACATGACCACGGAGACGTCCTCGGACAAGCGCTGGCTCTTTGGCTTTGAAACGGAGATGAGCACCGGCCCCTAGAATCGGAAACGACTAGCATGCATGTGCGGGGGAACCTTTACCTTTTACCTTTACTGCACCAAAGCTGAGCTTGTCGATCAGAAGGTTGGCAGTTAGCAATCAGGTGAATACCATCTAAGAAAGTAATGAGGCTTAAGTTCTTTGGTACGGCCTCTGACATTGATGTTCTAAATATAAGGGCCCCTGACAATTATGTTCTGCTTTGTAAAAACACAGCTTTCTAGAAGATTGCACTGGTAAATTATAAATCCTATTAACAAATGATCCCTATCCTTAAAAAAAAAATTAAAAAAAATCTCAAGCTAGAAACATTGAGTCTCCATGCATTGTCCCTTCTTTAATTGTTAAAGCTGCTGTTTTGAGTAGCTGATGGGATTGTAGCCGCAACAGGGAAAGGTAAAAGCAAATCCATCAACATGCTTCAGATTTGTAACTCCAGCAGTGCTTTTACTCCATCTTGCAACAGAGAAAGGTAAAACAAATCTGTCAACTTGCTTGGGGGTTTGCACAGTTTTGCTATTCAACCCCCTGTTAAACAGTATTAATCACTGTTTAATACTGAAAAGAGAAAACTAAAGCTTCATAATTACGTTACCGGATAAAGGACTCTAGGTTCTCCCCCCCACACACCCCCAAAAAATAATCTCTCTTGCCAACATATGAGCAAGGAGTGGGTAAGAATGTAAATTTCCAAAGCACTTTATCGCGAGCTAGTTTGTCAGTGTGGAGAGCCCGTGAGCCCCCCATCAGCCCCCCCCCCTTGAAATGGCTGGTTTCCTTACAGAATGTTCCACCGGGAATAGCATAATGCATGGAACAGCTCATGGTTTGTGTCTGATGGTAAAAATCAATGGTCTTCTTCATTGAAAAGATGCCCTTGGGGGACCAAAAAGCAGGCAATAGCTGATTAGTTTGTGAGCGCGCTCTGGCAGATGATAAAGCCGAGCTGAAATCTGCCGTGTGCCATAATAAAATAACCAGCCCTGTCTTCAGAGCTACTCTATGCACTCATATCTTAAGGGAATATCCCTCCATTAACCAAAGCCCGGCTGTAACTCATCTTTAACCACAGTAAGAAAATGCCAGGGAGTAATATAATGACTTTTGAGGGCCACTGGTGCAGAGAGAGAGAGAGAGAGAGAGAGAGAGAGAGAGAGAGAGAGAGAGAGAGAGAGAGAGAGAGAGAGAGAGAGAGAGAGAGAGAGAGAGAACATACCAGATTTTCTGAAAGAGAAAGAATAGTCTACACTCAAAACAAGGATACCAATGTTAAGCGTAGTTTTACTCATTACTTTCCATGGATAAGGCATGGTGAGGGAATTACATGATGAATTAATGTGACAATCCAAGAAAGAACAGCTAAACATTACAGAGAGAAAGAGAAAGAGAGAGGTGTGAAACTGGTAACATTCCATTCTCCGTGTAAACGGCCTTGAAGATCCTGGTTGAGTGGAGAGCTTGTCAGTCTTCCATCGTCACTTCCCCCTCCCTGTGTCTGTCTGTCTGTCTGTCTGTCTGTCTGTCTGTCTGTCTGTCTGTCTGTCTATCTATCTATCTATCTATCTATCTATCTATCTATCTATCTCATATCTATCTATCTATATCATATCATATCTATCTATCTATATCATATCATACCTATCTATCAATCATCTATCATATCTATCTATCTATCTATCTATCTATCTATCTATCTATCTATCTATCTATCATCTATCTATCTATATCATATCTATCTATATCATATCATATCTATCAATCATCTATCTATATCATATCATATCATATCATATCATATCATATCATATCATATCATATCATATCATATCATATCATATCTATCTATCTACCCATCTATCTATCTGCTATCTAGCCAGCTATCTAGCGATCTGTCTATAGATACACAGCTGTGGATTGCCCCAGTTGCCTTCCTTCTCCTTTGATGGCAGGAATCCAGCAAAATGCCAGGCTGACTACAGTAATCCCAATAACCTTTTTGGCATGGCTGTTACCTCAAGGCTCTTCAAATGAGCTGCTGTAGAAGCAGGGATATGAACCTTGGATTGGTTGAAGGACTAACCAACTGGCACGTCTATTTGAACCACCAGAAAAAGTTACAGGTCATAACAGAGATCAGTACGCTCCCAAAATAGGGATGTTGACTATGATTTGGAAATTTTCTACATATCTGTTTAAATGAAACAGTATAGGGTCTCTTGCCTGAGCAGGGTTGGACTAGAAGACCTCCCAGGTCCCTTCCAGCTCTATTCTGATGGATTGATTAAATAGATTTCAAAATCTGAACTTCACTTGATCTTCTGTATTTAATATTTACCTAATTTAGTAAGGGTGATATAAGGCAACCTACTCTTGAAACAGAGAGGACTGGTTAGCATCTCTCACTTTAGGAATACTCTCGGCTTGATTAACATTTCCAAGGGGGAAGCAACCCTTGGAAAGGGTTGGCAAAAATATTCTAGCGTTAGTTTTAGGGACTGAAAAGCCCTCCAATTCATGGAGATCAAAAGGAAAATGCCTTCTCCAAGGAGACTGCTTAAGAGAGAAAGATATTATACTCCCAGGAGCATGGGAAGGGAGGGAGGGAGGGAGGGAGGGAGGGAAGAAAGGAAGAAAGGAAGGAAGGAAGGAAGGAAGGAAGGAAGAAAGAAAGAAAGAAAGAAAGAAAGAAAGAAAGAAAGAAAGAAAGAAAGAAAGAGGAAGGAAGGAAGGAAGGAAGGAAGGAAGGAAGGAAGGAAGGAAGGAAGGAAGGAAGGAAGGAAGGAAGGAAGGAAGGGAAAGAAAGAAAGAAAGAAAGAAAGAAAGAAAGAAAGAAAGAAAGAAAGAAAGAAAGAAAGAAAGAAAGAGGAAGGAAGGAAGGAAGGAAGGAAGGAAGGAAGGAAGGAAAAGAAAGAAAGAAAGAAAGAAAGAAAGAAAGAAAGAAAGAAAGAAAGAAAGAAAGAAAGAAAGAAAGAAAGAAAGAAAGAAAGAAAGAAGGAAGGAAGGAAGGAAGGAAGGAAGGAAGGAAGGAAGGGAAAGAAAGAAAGAAAGAAAGAAAGAAAGAAAGAAAGAAAGAAAGAAAGAAAGAAAGAAAGAAAGAAGGAAGGAAGGAAGGAAGGAAGGAAGGAAGGAAGGAAGGAAGGAAGGAAGGAAGGAAGGAAGGAAGGGAAAGAAAGAAAGAAAGAAAGAAAGAAAGAAAGAAAGAAAGAAAGAAAGAAGAAAAGAAACAGACGCACAGTCCAGTCCAGTCCAGTCCAGTCCTAGTCTAGTCTAGTCTAGTCTAGTCTATTCCTCAGATACTCATTTCTGGATTTTTGAACAATGTAGTTGGCCCTCGCTCTAGAGACCCTTCATCTATCTGGCTTCTATCAACTGTTAATTCCACATTCATACCTCCAGGCCTATTTGCATGTCTAACAACTGCTACATGTTGAGGAAAGAGGTGGGCTTGATGAGTTTGGGAGCCCCAAGGTCAAGACTGGAGATGGCGTTCTCCCCTACTCTGAGCTAGGAGCTCCTGGGGCCTTCCAGAAGGGAAGGCTTGAACGGGATGTCCCTGCGCTAGGACTCCAGACTCCAAAAAGGTATGATGAATAATTGAACCTCTTCCTTCTGAAAGCAACCAGGTAAGGCCAAGACATTTTAGGGCAGGGGAAAAAAAAACATTCCGCAGCCCTTCCAGGCTGCAGAATGTCAATTTATGCTCCAGGATGAGCATAAATATCGTCTGCCAGACCTCACACATTCCTACTTGTACGCAGCAGAGAGATTTGAGTCAGGGAAAAAATCATTTTTCTCCCTGTCTAAACATTCGTGCATAATTACTGGTAAAAAAAAATCTTCCCTTCTCCTCTTTTCCCCTTTCCCCCCCAACCCCACCCCCCCTCTCTCTCCCCCCTTTCTTTCTAACCGCGTTTCAGAAGAACATTTTGACCAAATACAATATTGGAACCTATCTTTATCAAACATTCATGTGTTGTGCGGGAGATAAAAACAGGAATCCATAATTCATACGGCAGAGTGTGTGTGACTGTGCGAATGAGAGGCTGAATTTAAATGAGGGAGGCCCGTACAATAAGTTTCTGAGAAGGATCATCTTCAATCATCTACATTATTCACCAGATTTTTCCAGAACCATAAATCTCATTCACATGGGTGTGTATATACAGTACACACACACACACACACACACACACACACACACACACAGAGTGTTATATACATATATGTATACACACAAACATACATACAGTATTATATATATATATGTATACACACACAAACATTTACATGCACACAGAAACAAAGATAAACTGATGTACAGACCAACCTGTAAGTCAGTATGTTTGTCTTTCACACACACACACACACACACACACACACACACACACACACACACACACACTATAACTAATAACAATTGGTAGCTGCTCAAAAATGCTTTTGACTGAGGACCAAATTCTTGTCTCTTTTCTAGGGCAATGGATTGTTATCCCAATGAATAACACCTGGTTCGTGCCCTGTACCTTTTTAACCTTGCGAGTTTTTTCTTTAAAAAAACTTATTTTTTTTACTATTAACATGTATATTTTTTAGCATTGTTTTTAGGGTTTGTTATTATTATTATTGTGATTTTAGTCATGTTTTTATTATCCAGCTTGTAAGTCACCCAGGGCCACTTAGGCGAGATGGAGAGGGTGTAGCAATATTTATTTATTTATTTATTTATTTAATTTATATAAATGCTAGCACTTAGATTTATATACCACCTCATATTTCTTTTACAGCCCTCTCTAAGCGGTTTACAGAGTCAGCCTATTTGCCCCCAACAATCTGGGTCTTCATTTTACTAACCTCCGAAGGATGGAAGGCTGAGTCAACCTTGAGCCGGTCAGGATCGAACTGCTGGCAGTGGAATGCAGAGTCAGCCTGCCATTCTGCATTTTAACCATTGTGCCACCACACAGTGTAGAAATGTCTGCAAATGGGATCTGGGAATAATCTGAGGATTCCTGCCTCCCAACGTTATAGTTCTATGCTTCTGAAACTGCTGCATTAGCTGAGGGATGGAATCAAGAACATGTGAAGTGTTAGTGCCACTTTACAATGCTTTGATAAGACTACACTTGGAATAAGGTAAAAAAGGTAAAGGTTCCCCCGCACATGCGTGCTAGTCGTTTCCAACTCTAGGGGCCAGTGCTCATCTCCGTTTCAAAGCCGAAGAGCCAGCGCTTGTCCGAGGACGTCTCCGTGGTCATGTGGCCGGCATGACTAGATGCCAAAGGCGCACGGAACGCTGTTCCCTTCCCACCGTAGTGGTCCCTATTTTCCTACTTCCATTTTTTACGTGCTTTCGAACTGCTAGGTTGGCAGAAGCTGGGACGAGTAACAGGCGCTCACTCTGCTACGCGGCACTCGGGATTCGACCCGCCAAACTGCCGACCTTCTGATCAACAAGCTCAGCGTCCTAACCCACTGAGCCACCGCGTCCCTCTACACTTGGAATACTGCATCCGATTTCAGTCATCACAGCATGAAAAAAAAAGATGTTGAGACTCTAAGAAAGAGTGCAGAGAAGAGCAACAAAGATGATCAGGGGACTGGAGGCTAAAACATATAAGGAATGGCTGCTGGAATTTGGTATGTCTAGTTTAACGAAGAGAAGAGTGAGGGGTGACATGATAGCAGCGTTCCAATATCTCAGGGGCTGCCCCAAAGAAGAGGGAGTCAAGCTATTCTCCAAAGCACCCGAAGGCAGGACAAGAAGCAACTGATGGAAACTAATCAAGGAGAGAAGCAACCTAGAACTAAAGAGAAATTTCCTGACAGTTATAACAATTAGTCAGTGGAAAGGCTTTCCTTCAGAAATTGTGGAGGTTTTCAAGAATATATTGGACACCCATCTGTCTGAAATGGTGTCGTAGGGTCTTCTACTTGAGCAAGAAGTTGGAGTAGAAAGACCTCCAAGTCCATTCCAGTTCTGTTATTCTATAGGTCTGTGAGATCTCCTCTGGACGAAGAGGTGATTCTAGTCTCACTGATGGAGAAATGGACCTTTGTGTTCTTTGATTGGTGGGTGCTTTGCTGGCAATACGGGAGGAACAAGAAAACTGGAAGGAAAATTTGAGTCCCCTATTGAAATTGGTAGAAGAATGTTCCTTAAAACCACTCTAAGATTAAATTTAGCAGACGTTGCATCCCTCAGATCCTCTCCAGTCTGGCTATGGGTTCTGTTTGTTTATATATTGCATCAGTATCTCACTGATTCATGGTGATTGAGGTGAAGAACAAAAGACCGGACAGCCATTTATTCCGAAATGGTATAGGGTTTCCTGCCTGAGCAGGGGGTTGGGCTAGATGACCTTCAAGGTCCCTTCCAACTTATTATTATTATTATTATTAGCTACTGCTAAGCTTGTAAGCTGCCCTGAGTCTTCGGAGAAGGGCGGGATATAAATGGAATTAAAATAAAATAAATTATTATTATTATTATTATTATTATTATTATTATTATTATTATTATTATTATTATTATTATTATAAAACTTTTATTCATAAAACATGAAACTCAGTCAACTGAACACTCAAATTGACTGGCACTAATGGTTGACACGGGCTGCTGCCAGCATCTTAGGTATCAACCAGGTATTATTATTATTATTATTATTATTATTATTATTATTATTATTATTATTATTATTATTATTATTAACAATTAAAGCCATTCAGCCCATCCGAAGATGATAAAATGAATTATCATTCTAGTGGTACCCAGCCTGGACCAGCAATGTCATTCAAAGTCCTTGAAAAATGATTCGGTCACCATCAATTTGCAAGAAAAAAAAAAAGAGATGCCCAAATTGGTGCCAGCGCTAACAACATGGGTTGGAGGAGACTTTTGTCCTTCGAGAGGCAAATTGGATAGCTAAAACCTATTGATTTACCTCTTGGAAATGTTTTGAAATCCAGCTGTGTAGAAACAGCATTGTTGCAGAAGGAGACTCTGACAATACTTAATCAGGGCTCCATCCCCACGAAACAATGAAATACCAGGCAGAAAGATAACCATGAAAATGGAAAGTGACAAAATAGAATTTTTCTTAGCAAGATAATAATAATAATAATAATAATAATAATAATAATAATAATAATAATAATAATAATATTAATAATAATAATAATAATAATAATAATAATAATAATAATAATAATAATAATAATAATAATAATAATAATAATAATAATAATTTTATTTGTATACCGCCCTTCTCCCGAAGGACTCAGGGCGGTGAACAGGGCAAACATATAAAAATACAAGAACACAAACATTAAAAGAGATTAAACAGGTGCCCAGAAGCTAAAAACAATGAATTAAAATACATTAAAACAATATTAAAATCTAAACCCATCACCCATCAGGCCAGGCCGGCTTGTTCGAACAAGTAGGTCTTCAGATCGCGTCGGAAGGAGCGAAGGTCGGGCGCCATCTGGAGCAGTATGTACAGTAGCAGATCCAATTCAATGCAATGTAACGTTAGGCAGGCACATTCTCATATAATGCTAACACTAAAACTTTGCCAACAATATTCCACAAGAGAAGTTGACAAACGTGGCCTCTGAAGGCATCTCCCTCCCCATTAGCCCGACAAGATTCCTAGTTTTGTGGCAAAACAGATTCCATTTATTGCCCCAAACCAGTTGATTTCGTGCAACTATGTTCACAGATAGATTTACTCATGATTGGATTAGCTCCCCCTTGATGTTAAATGCCTATGGAGATTCTCCGTCATCCAGGTCAGGAGGTGCTTTTTCCAGGAGGCAACTGGACTTCCGTTGTTTTCGTTTGAAGACGTTTCGCTTCTCATCCAAGAAGCTTCTTCAGCTCTGGCTGGATGGTGGGGAATGGCAGGATTTATACTCCTTGCAGACAGCTGCTCATTTGCATTCTTTTAGCGAGTCGTTGAGGCCACCTAGAGGTTTAGCTGTGACCTCAGGATCACCTGAGTGGTGCAAATGTTTGTGGAGCCTTCTCGGAGCTGCTGAAAGGACTGTGCTGTAGACTGGAGATAGATGATGTCGTATCCCTCCCCCTCTGTCGAGGGAGGGGTGTTCAATTTTGACACAGATGGCCTCCTTGACCCCTCTTTCAAATCAGTGGTCCTCTCTGACCAAAATGTGGACTTTGCTGTCTTCCAAAGTGTGACCTTTGTCTTTTAAATGCAGATGGACTGCTCAACCTTGTCCTGGTGGGTTTCTTCTCCCATGTTCCCCACCATCCAGTCACGGCTGAAGAAGCTTCTTGGACAAGAAGAGAAAGGTCTTCAAAGAAAAACAAGAATGTCCAGTTGCCTCCTGAAAAAAGCACCTTTGGGTCAACGGGGACCTGGAGGAATGAGAATCTCCATAGACCACTGGATTACAGTACTCCAAGTGTGGTCTCACCAGTGCAGTATTTTGCATAAGGGGCTACTATCACTTCTTGTGTTTTTATTTATTTTATTTTATTTTAATTCCATTTATATCCCGCCCTTCTCCGAAGACCCAGGGCGGCTTACAAGCTTAGCAGTAGCCTTCATTCAATGTATATGCCTGCTTATTAGGTCTTTCACACACACCCCAAGCGGCATTATTACAAAGTCAGCTTAATTTCCCCCAACAATCTGGCTCCTCATTTTACCTACCTCGGAAGGATGGAAGGCTGAGTCAACCTTGAGCCTGGTGGGACTCGAACCTGCACTAATTGCAGGCAGCTGGTGTTACTTAAGGAGGCATTAGCCCACTGCTCCACCATGCTATCCTTCTGTTGATGCAGCCTAGAATTGCAGTGGCCTTTTTGGCAGCTGCAGCCCACTCACTGGTCATTTGCATTCTTTTAGAGGGTTGTTGGTGGGGTTTTCTCAAAGCTGACCCTGGTTCAGCTGTGCTCCTAGTGTCCCTCCGGGTGACAGTGCATTGTAATTCTTTTGGCAGTATTGTCTCACAGTGGAGAACGTTGTGGAAAATGGCAAATGCTCATTCACAAATCTGTCTTAAGTAGCAAACGAACAGCTAATGGATGGTGGACACTAAAGAAATTTTTAATTAGCAGCTGACAACCCAGCAGAGAATGAATTCAAGCATAAATAAAATGATGCTCAGGAAACATTGCCTCTCTTTACCGAACAATGACACATAATGAAAGAGACGGAGGGATTTTTATTTTAATTATCGTTCCAGTACACTTCCTTTGATCGCATATTCCTGTGTGCTCAGAGGAGCAGACTGGGTCATTCGCTCGTACCTTCTGAGGTAAGATTCAACTCTTATTCCAGGTTTATGTGGGAATAAATTGTGCTGTGATGTGGCTTGTACAATTTTGCTTCGGCGCTATTAGTTTCATGTTTCAGTTTTTTTAACAAAAGTTGCTGTTGCTGCCATTATTCCTATTTATTTACTTCATTCTTATCTCACAGATATATCTATATCTATATTTATATCTAGATGATAGATAGATAGATAGATAGATAGATAGATAGATAGATAGATAGATAGATAGATAGATAGATATGGAGAGAGAGAGAGAGAGAGAGAGAGACAGACAGACAGACAGACAGACAGACAGACAGACAGACATAGATATACGGATAGAGATAGAGATATATAGATATATAAATTATGGATAGATATAGATATATAGATAATATAAAAATATAGATTTGTTTTTCAGAAAGCGGTTGATTATCTATTTTAATTATAATCTTTTGGAGTGATTTTTTCCCAACAAATCTCATAGTCAACTTATTTTTCTGTTAGTTGATTTACCTTAAAGCTTTGGGCATATACCACCTCCTGTACTTTCTTTGTGTAATGGTATGTGTGAATAGCCTTGGGAGATGGAGGAATAAGATGTGACCTACTGAATGATCAGAGAAGAGAGGACACAGCCCACAGCTGCCTAAGAGGCAAAGGAAGAAACCACAAAGGATCTTTCTCAGACTGTAAAAAAGACAGCGGGAGTTTTGGACGTGCAGATGGGCAAGATTCTGTTGCTACGGAATCTTGTAATAAAATATAATGAGCTCATCTGCTCATGATACTTACCTGAACTACCTGGGAAAGCTAAGACTTTGTGTGTTGCGTAGTGGGTTCTGGAGAGCAGGAAGGACGCCGAGACGATGAGTACAGCATAGCAGCTCTTTATTAGGTGGAGGTGACTGTACTGGGGAATAGGGGTTACCTGCCCTCCTTTTATACCTGGCCAGGTGAGCAGCCGACCAATCAGTTTGAACCTCTCTTTCCCGCCGAAACTGGGTTCCCGCCAAAACAGTTACAGTTCAACGCCTCCTGGTGGTGACTGCTATGTAAGTGTGTATGTGTTCTCTTTATCTGGATACATAACATTGTGTTTTGCTTGTGCGATTACATATATAACCCCAACTTTTCTCTGAGATCACAAAAACAACACATTTAGTTTCATCCTCACAGTAGTTTCATCCTCACAGTGGTCTCCTGGTGAGGAGGGGTTCAGACGACCAAACATTCCCTGATCTATCGTTACCCAGCAAATCTCTGTGGACAAACAAGCATACGAAATTGGTTCTGCCCTGTCCAAACCCATCATGTTCGGGGTTTTTTTTCCTTTTCATTACTTTGCTTAGTTAATTTATTCCTTTCCTCCCCTCCCTTCCCACATTCTTTCTGCAAGCTAAGCTGCCTCTTATATACCACTATATAAGTCCTTGATAAGACCAAACCTGGAATACTGCATCCAGTTTTGATCGCCACAGTGTAAAACAGATGTGGAGACTCTAGAAAGAGTGCAGAGAAGAGCAACAAAGATGATCAGGGGACTGGGGGCTGAAACATATGAAAAACGGTTTCAGGACTTGGATTTGGCTAGTCTAAAGAAAAGAAGAAACAGGGGCGACATGATAGCAGTCTTCCAGTATTTGAGGGGCTGCCACAAAGAAGGAGTTATGTTATTCACCAAAGCACCAGAGGGCAGGACAGGAAACAATGGTTGGAAACTGATCAAAGAGAAAAGCAACCAGTGTTGTGATTCAGGGTCAGCCTGTGGGTTCGGCAGTTGGGTCAGACGACTCAGAGGAGGAGGGGGGTGTTGAAGATCTTGCTGATGAGAGCCCTCAGCCAGGCCCCTCCCACTTGGTCACCACAGAGACCCAGCGGTGTGAGCCTGACAGCGTGGATGAAGATGACCCACAGCTGGCCCTGTTCAAGGACGCCCGATGCAGGAGGCAGTCAATCAGGAGTAAACAGAGGAAGGCAATGGGGCACCTCGGAAGGAGGCAGAGAGAAGCCACGCCCTGAACTGTTTAAAAGGGGAATGCGTGGGAGGGCTGGTTTGCTGAAGGCAACCGTTTGAATAGCTCCTGTTTCATGGTTCGTGTCTTGTTTTGCTCTGTTTTTATGTTAATAAATTTGGCAGGCTTAGTTCCAGCCTCTTGCCTTCTTGTAAAAGGGGTTGTCCCTGCCTTTTCTGCAGGGCCGGTAGCAGGCTGGTACAGAACAACCTGGAATTAAGGAGAAACTTCCTGACAGCGAGGACAATTAACCAGTGGAAGCGCTTGCCTCCAGAAATCGTGGGCACTCCAACACGGGAGGTTTTTAAGAAGAGATTGGACAGTCACTTGTCTGAGATGCTATAGATTCTCTTGCGTGAGCAGGGGGCTGGACTAGAAGACCTCCAAGGTCCCTTACAGCTCTATTCTATTCTATTCTATTCTATTCTATTCTATTCTATTCTATTCTATTCTATTCTATTCTATTCTATTCTATTCTATTCTATTCTAGGCAACGTACATCAAATCCCACGTCCACTTATCTAGCCCCTTGGAGGTTGTCACAGTTGCCATCCTCCTCCTTCGCCTCCTCCTCCTCATCACCCTCTATGTATTATATGGATTTTTGTTGCTAAAAGGTTGCCCTCCCATTACTAAATTTTTGGACTGTATAAAAGAGGAACACAACTCATTTAGTTCGGCCAGTCCCTCCGTCCCATAATGTGTTAATAAAAGTTATTGCTAAGACCCCATGCACAATTACATATTTGAACTGCATCCACGCTTGACTTAGCCGGGCCTCATAAACCTTGCCCTCCTACGTAATTAATTTTGAAATTCACTGTTGTCTCGCACTCCCAGTCCACACCCTTCTTTGCATTACAGACTTGCAGACACTGTTTTTTTTTCTTTCCCTTTTGTAATTAAAATGGAAAATTCCAGGCATTAGTTTTCTTTACACATTATACAATAACAGAGAAATTAATTAAGAGGTCTGTATTTCCATTTCAAGGTTCAAATGCTTGCAATGAGTCGAGCGTGCTCTCGGAAATCTGCTGCCTCAGCAAAGCTGCCTGTGCTTTCAGTGCAGTGGTACATTTTTTAAAAAATTATTATTTTTGTACTCTCCTACGAGTGATAACTAGCGGGTAAGATTGGCTGGTGATGATACCTCTGGTAAAGCTAATTTGTGTTTAGTGGTTAAGGCATCAGGCTGTAAACCAGGAGATTGTGAGTTCTAGTCCCACCTTGGGCACCCAGCCAGGTGGGTGACCTTGAGCCAGCCACTTTCTCTCAGCTCTGTGAAGGAAGCAATGGCAAACTAGATTCCAGATAATATGAAGGATATCTGCCGTGCCCCATCCCATTGGACCTGCAGCTTATTCCCAAAGTATTGAATGTCCTTGTCCTTTCTCTCTTTCACCCCAATATAGCATGGAATTGGTTTATTTAAGAGATGGATTGCATCTATATTTATTCCTCTCCTCTCCCTTCCTTCCTTCCTTCCTTCCTTCCTTCCTTCCTTCCTTCCTTCCTTCCTTCCTTCCTTCCTTCCTTCCTTCCCTGTCCCTCCCTTCCTACTCCTTCTCTCCTCTCCTCTCCTCTCCTCTCCTTCCTTCCCTCCCTCCGTTCCTCTGGGTCCCTGTCCCTTCCTCTCCTCTCCTCTACCCTTCCTTCCTTCCTTCCTTCCTTCCTTCCTTCCTTCCTTCCTTCCTTCCCTGTCCCTCCCTTCTCCTTCTCTCCTCTCCTCTCCTCTCCTGTCCTTCCTTCCTCCTTCCCTCCCTCCATTCCTCTGGGTCCCTGTCCCTTCCTCTCCTCTCCTCTACCCTTCCTTCCTTCCTTCCTTCCTTCCTTCCTTCCTTCCTTCCTTCCTTCCTTCCTTCCTTCCCTGTCCCTCCCTTCTCCTTCTCTCCTCTCCTCTCCTCTCCTGTCCTTCCTTCCTCCTTCCCTCCCTCCGTTCCTCTGGGTCCCTGTCCCTTCCTCTCCTCTCCTCTACCCTTCCTTCCTTCCTTCCTTCCTTCCTTCCTTCCTTCCTTCCTTACCTGTCCCTCCCTTCTCCTTCTCTCCTCTCCTCTCCTCTCCTGTCCTTCCTTCCTCCTTCCCTCCCTCCGTTCCTCTGGGTCCCTGTCCCTTCCTCTCCTCTCCTCTACCCTTCCTTCCTTCCTTCCTTCCTTCCTTCCTTCCTTCCTTCCTTCCTTCCTTCCTTCCTTCCTTCCTTCCTTCCTTCCTTCCTCTCAGTCCCTGTCCCTCCCTTCCCTCTCCTCTCCTCTTCTTTTTTCTCTCCTATTTTCTCCTCTCTTCTCCTCTCCCCAGTTTCTTTAATATTCCTCCTCTTAAACACCAGTACTAAAAACATAACTCTGATTATTAGGTCCTCCATTCCCTCCTTCTCCATCTGCACTTTCTTATTTCTCCTTTAATCAGCTCAGTGTTCTCATTTCTTCTCCTGAAGTAGTATCAGCCTTGCAGGATTGTCAAGAATCATGCCCAGATGAACTAATTTTACTTTATTGTAAGGTCCAAGAGGAGTGGTGCCTTTTAAAAACAATTGATTTATAATAACAGACATTTTTTTAGAAATAACTTCTGGGTTGAATGCCCAGAAATATCCTCTAATATGTTCAGTGTTAAAGTAGTTTGCTCCATTCTGTTTTAGTACATTAACCTCTCCTGCTTGAGCAGGGGGCTGGACTAGAAGACCTCCAAGGTCCCTTCCAGCTCTATCCTATCCTACCCTATCCTATCCTATCCTATCCTATCCTATCCTATCCTATCCTATCCTATCCTATCCTATCCTATCCCATCCCATCCCATCCCATCCCTATTCTGTTCTATTCTATTCTATTCTATTCTATTCTATTCTATTCTATTCTATTCTATTCTATTCTATTCTATTCTATTCTATTCTATTCTATTCTATTCTATTCTATTCTATTCTATTCTAAATTTAAGTTCTGTTCCTCATTAATTGCAATCTTTAATTCCTTCTGGCTCCCTCTAGTGTCCAGCATTCAAATTACCATCCTATCATATTTTCTTTTAAGAATTCAAAACAACATCCTTTTCCCACAGGAAGGATCCGCGTAATTAATTTCAAAACCTTATTTCAAATCCATCTGCATTTTTTAGGCTGTTTACAACTTTCCAGAATCAATGTTCTAATTATCCTTCCGCTGTTTATTAAAAAATAATAATAAAATTTGAAAAATGCCAAGCTTATCTTTAAAATCTCTTTCCCTAAGGAAACTCACCCAGTGCGCATTATCAGAACTGTTGATTGGAAGATTCTTAATAGCTGAAAAGCAGTTCAAATGCGATTCTCAAAGGTGATTAAGAAATGAGGTTCAGCAGAACTTTGTGTCCATACGACTATGTTGTGGATGTGAACTTGTTGGAAGTTGCTCAGCTCCCAGCTGCTTCTCTTGTAAACTAGCTGCAGAACTTTCAGTTATGAAGAGCGGCTGTCTGGGTGGACAATCTCATGATCCCTCCTTTATCTGTAGAGGCTTCCCTGCAGAAAAAGCTCATTGGTCATTGATTTCGCCGCAATGAATCCTTACCAGAAGTATCCCATTTCTCCTAGTCTATAGGGGAGTTCCAAAGGCTGCTGGCCACCCCAGCCTCCTGCCTCTTCCTACACTTCTCCTCCGAACTTTACAATAAGATTATTGCTTGCAAAAAAAAATGGAAGGACATTTCGACTCCCGCTATGGACAAATGGAGTTGGCAGAGATGGCTAAATTGACCCTTTTGATGAAAGGAAAGAATATAAGTACTTTTGTTTCCACTTGGAAACCGCTTCCGGACTTTGTGCTCGAGGTGGGGAAGAAAACACGAAATTTTGATTTGGGGGTTTTACTGATTAGATTGATTTATTGTTATAGAAATGGCTAGTTTATACTATTATGGAAACGTAAAAAAGCTGAGGTTTGATGTTAGTGCTTCATTCTACTGCAACAGAGGAATTCGGAGGTCAATGCCTTTCCTTTCCTTTCTTTTCCTTTCCTTTCCTTTCCTTTCCTTTCCTTTCCTTTCCTTTCCTTTCCTTTCCTTTCCTTTCCTTTCCTTTCCTTTCCTTTCCTTTCCTTTCCTTTCCTTCCCTTCCCTTCCCTTCCCTTCCCTTCCCTTCCCTTTTCCCTCTCCACTGTGTCCTACTATTTGCTTTTGTATTTTGGTATTTCATTCTACAATCTATTTTTTGTTGTTAGTTGCGAAGTCGTGTCCGACCCATCGTGACCCTATGGACAACGTTCCTCCAGGCCTTCCTGTCCTCTACCATCTTCTGGAGTCCACTGAAGCTCAGGCCTCCTGCTTCAGTGACTCCATCCAGCCACCTCCTTCTCTGTCGTCCCATTCTTCTCTTGCCCTCCACCTTTCCCAGCATTAGGCTCTTCTCCAGTGAGTCCTTCCTTCTCATTAGGTGGCCAAAGGTATTTCAGTTTTAGCTTCAGGATCTGGCCTTCTAAAGAACAGTCAGGGTTGATCTCCTCTAGGACTGACCGGTTGGATCGCCTTGCAGTCCAAGGGACTCGCAGGAGTCTTCTCCAGCACCAGAGTTCAAAGGCCTCAATTCTTTGGCGCTCAGCCTTTCTTATGGTCCAACTTTCACTGCCATACATTGCAACTGGGAAGACTGTAGCCTTGACTATATGCACTTTTGTTGACAGGGTGATGTCTCTGCTTTTTAGTGTGCTGTCTAGATTTGCCATGGCTTTCCTCCCAAGGAGCAAACATCTTTTAATTTCTTGACTACAGTCCCCATCTGCAGTGATCTTGGAGCTCAGGAAAATAAAATCTCTCACTACCTCCATTTCTTCCCCATCTATTTGCCAGGAATTGAGAGGGCCAGATGCCATGATCTTCGTTTTCTTAATGTTTAGTTTCAACACAACTTTTGCACTCTCCTTCTTCACTCCCAACAAGAGACTCTTCAGTTCCTCTTCACTTTCTGCCATTAGAGTGGTATCATCTGCATATCTTAGGTTGTTGATGTTCCTTCCGGCAATCTTAATTCCAACTTTTGATTCATCTAGCCCTGCCTTTCTCATGATGTGCTCCTGCAATCTAATACAATGTTACAAAGGCAAGGTTTACAGTAAGATTACTACTGGCTTGAACAACATTGATTTTCCAGCCTTGACTACCTCGACGGGCTGTTACAGATGACAGCATTGGTGCTGGTTAGTCTTTGATAAGTGACACCCAGGCACACTCACCCAGCTTGGCTAATTATTACCAGTTACAGCAGTTAGCAATTATTTCTCTCCTTTGACAAGAGGTGCACAAAGTCAGGACAATCCACCAGTCCTTTTCCTTAACTCATCCCACTTTAAAACTTACGGACATCCCCCTGGCGGCTCCTTACTCTGAAGCAGAAATTTTTGCATCAGAGCAGAACAAACTGTCTTGCATCTTTTCTTTTTTTCCCTTTCCTTTCCTTTCCTTTCTGAAGAATTGATAGTTCGTGCTTTCTTTGGGGTGTCTTCTTGTTCCTGGGACATTTAAAGTCATTCCTAACTGCACCAGTGCTTAATGAATATTCTCCCCCCAGACTGTAGTCCTACTGATGCGCGTAGATATTTTTTTATTTGATCTGCCAGAAGACCTTGGAGGCAAAATTAGAAAATATTGACCTATCTATAATAGGCTGGCATCCTTTGGGTTTTCCTAGGAGCTGGAGGAGTTGCCCAATGGCAAATAATGGATATTGATTTGCAAGGGAGACCACGCTTGGAGTTTGTCCTTGCTTCGAGAGAAGAGAACCAAAGTCAACCTTTTCTCCTAGCTAAGTCTATTTTACAGCCCTGTGACTATGAAATATTGTTAGACTTTTTACCTTGGCTTTTATATTGCCTGTAGTGTTACTTGAATAAAGACAGCAACCCATTCATTTTCCCGGAGAAGATTTGTCCCTGTCAATTGGAAGAAGGTGACACGGTGGGCCACGCATTACCGTATGAGTGATTCTATTGCGAAAATTGTCACCCAGCTCTAACTCCACATTGCTTGGAAGAATAGATGAATTCTACCAACGAAGGAGAATAGTTGTAGCTCGGAGTTGAAATGAGGGGTCCTTGGTGCTCTCTGAGCTTGCTTGTTTTCTTGCAGACATTTCATTACATCTGCAAGACGTGACCGTCCTAGACCAGGCCAAGCCCCAAAATGCCAGGGAATTTCTAGAAGCCTGGCTCTCTGACAAATCAGCCCTCAGTAGGCACAGACATTAACAACATCTATAAAGGTCAAGGTCAAGGTTCCCCCACACACGCATGCTAGTCGTTTCCGACTCTAGGGGCTGGTGCTCATCTCCGTTTCAAAGCCGAAGAGCCAGCGCTTGTCCGAGGATGTCTCCGTGGTCATGTGGCTGGCATGACTAGATGCCAAAGGCGCACGGAGCGCTGTTACCTTCCCACCGGAGTGGTCCCTATTTTTCTACTTGCATTTTTACGTGCTTTCGAACTGCTAGGTTGGCAGAAGCTGGGACGAGTAACAGGCGCTCACTCTGTTACGCGGCACTCGGGATTTGACCCGCCAAACTGCCGACCTTCTGATCGACAAGCTCAGCATCCTAACCCACTGAGCCACCGCGTCCCTAACACCATCTATAGACTATGCAAAATTAAAGACCTGCAGACTAAAATGTATGAAGAACGGTTACGGGAATTGGGTCTGGCTAGTATGGAGGAAAGAAGGACCAGGGATGACATGATAGCAGGAAGTCAATCTATTTTTTCAAAGCACCTGAAAGCAGGAGAAGAAGCAGCGGATGGAAACTCATCAAGGAGAGAAGCAACCTGGAATTAAGGAGAAACTTCCTAACAGGGAGGACAATTAACCAGTGGAACAGCTTGCTTTCAAAAGTTGTGAGCGCTCCAACATTGGAGATTTTTTTTTAAAAAAAAAAAAGACTGGACCATCACTTGTCTGAGATAGTAGAGGGTCTACTGCTTGAGCAGGGGGCTGGACTAGAAGACCTCCAAGGTCCCTTCCCGCTCTATTCTGATTAATTGTTCAAAGTTACAACAACACTGGCAGCTAATACTGCTGCAGGGATAAAGAAAACTCTCTGTTTCGAGTGAGGGGGTGGGAGGACAGGGTTTTAAAAACTATTTTTAGATAGTTGTCTCTTACAGTGTTACTCTCGACAGCTTACAACCCAGGCTATTAAACATTCATCAATGAAAAATCAATATCCTTGCTCGTCTTTGACATCCCCAACTGCTTTTTACGTTAGGCCTTGAAGCTTTCTGCCACTCAACGAGAGGGCAGGACATCAAATCCACGGACACAGCTAGCCAACTTATTTTATTTATTTATTATTTTATTTTAATTCCATTTATATCCCACCCTTCTCCGAAGACTCAGGGCGGCTTACAAGCTTAGCAGTAGCCTTCATTCTATGTATATGCCTGCTTATTAGGGCTTTCGTCCCATCCCCCCCAGCGGCATTTTTACAAAGTCAGCTTAATTGCCCCCAACAATCTGGGTCCTCATTTTACCTACCTGGGAAGGATGGAAGGCTGAGTCAACCTTGAGCCTGGTGGGATGCGAACCTGCACTAATGGCAGGCAGCTGGTGTTACTTAAGGAGGCATTAGCCCACTGCTCCACCAAGGCTCTTTCCAACTGCTCCACCAAGGCACTTCCAACTGTTTGGGATGGTTCCCAGGCAGAATGACCACTCAGGATAAGAAAAGTGTTCCATCCATAAGAAGCTACATTCTGCATCATGCATTGCGACCTGGAAAATCTGTTGCTTAGATTCAATCCAAATATTGCTGGAAGGGACCTTGGAGATCTTCTAGTCCAGCCTCTGTCTATGACAACTTGCCACAGCCAGCTCAACCATGGCCAAGTTGCCACGAGACAACTCACCGTAGCCAACTCACCACTGGACAACTCACCCTGGGACAAGAGTTTACACTCTGAGATCAAAGGAATGGTTAAAGAAAGGATGCCAAAGAAGGGAGCAAATAAAATGTGAACGGCAAAAAGACAAAACAATTTTGTAATTGTTTTAAATAATTAAATTGAACTGTTGGATTGTCCCTCCGTGAGTTGTCCCATGGAGAATTGGACATGTTGAGTTGGCTGAGGCAAGCTGTCCCATTCTGCAAGGAGGAGACCCTAGACCAGGGGTCTTCAAACTTGGCCCTTTTATGACTTGTGGACTTCAACTCCCAGAATTCCTCAGCCAGGCACACTAGCTGAGGAATTCTGGGAGTTGAAGTCCACAAGTCATAAAAGGGCCATGTTTGAAGACCTCTGCCCTAGACCGTTTCTGACAAGTGGCTGTCCAGTCTCTTCTTAAAAACCTCCAGTGATGGAGTATTCACAGCATCTGGAGCCAAGCTGTTCCACTGTTAATTGTTCTCACTGTTAGGAAGTTTCTCCTTAATTCCAGGTTAATTGTCTCTTTGATCAATTTCCAACCATTGTTTCTTGTCTTGCCTTCTGGTGCTTTGGAGAATAATTTGTCCCCGTCTTCTTTGTGGCAGCCCCTCAAATACTGGAATACTGCTATCATGCTATAGAATAGAATAGAATAGAATAGAATAGAATAGAATAGAATAGAATAGAATAGAATAGAATAGAATAGAATAGAATAGAATAGAATAGAATAGAATAGAACAGAATAGAATAGAATAGAATAGAATAGAATAGAATAGAATAGAATAGAATAGAATAGAATAGAATAGAATAGAATAGAATAGAACTGGAAGGGACCTTGAAGGTCTTCTAGTCCAGCCCCCCTGCTCAAGCAGGATAACTTATAACATCTCAGAGAAGTGGTTGTCCAGTCTCTTCTTTAAAACCTCCAGTGATGGAGTGCCCACAGCTTCTGAAGGCAACTTCTGTTCCACTGGTTAATTGTTCCAACTGTCAGGAAGTTTCTCCTTAATTCCAGGTTGCTTCTCTCCTTGATGAGTTTCCATCCGTTGCTTCTTCTCCTGCCTTCAGGTGCTTTGGAGGATAGCTTGACTCCCTCTTCTCTGGGGCAGACCCTCAAATGCTGGAAGACTGCTATCGTGTCCCCTCTATTCCTTCTTTTCTCTAGACTAGCCAAACCCAAATCCTGCAATCGTTCTTCATATATTTTAGTCTCCGGGTCTTTAATTATCTGAGTTGCTCTTCTTTGCACTTCTTCCAAAGTCTCGACATCTTTTCTGTAATGTGGTGACCAAAACTAAATGAAATATACCAGGTGTGTACTGTATTCTGTATGCAGTATTCCAGGTATGTACTTACTATCCTGAAGTATACGGGCTGGTTAAAAAAGAAGGAGGGAGGGGAAACAGAAGTAATAATTTCCTTTCGAATCAGGTTTGACTCCTGAAATCTTCATTGAGTTATGCACATAGTTTTCTTGCTAATTATATGGAAGAAGATTTATTTTTCTGAAATTGCTTTTTTAAAAAATAATAATAATAATAATAATAATGGTCCAGAACTGGAATCTCCTGGAAGTCTCCAATTAAAGTATTAAGCTAACATGCCATCCCAGTCCTTCTCTCCATTAGTTTGGACGTTTTCAGTTCCTTCAACCGTTCGTCGTATGTTTAGCCCCCAGCCTTCTTCTGAAAGCAAGCAGTTCCACTGGTCAATTGTTCTCACTGTCAGGAAATTTCTGTTTGGTTCTGGGTTGCTTCTCTCCTTGATGAGTTTCCATCCGTTGCTTCTTGTCCTGCTGTGGAGAATAGGTTAACCATCTCTTCTTTGTGACAGTCTCTCAAATATTGGAACGCTGCTATCATGTCCCTCCTCATCCTTCTCTTCATTGAACTAGACTGTTCTGTACCAGCCTGCTACCGGCCCTGCAGAAAAGGCAGGGACAACCCCTTTTACAAGAAGGCAAGAGGCTGGAATTATGCCTGCCAAATTTATACCTACAAAAACAAACAAGACACGAACCAAGAAACAGGAGCTTTAAGAAACAGGAACTATCCAAGCGGTTGCCTTCAGCAAACCAGCCCTCCCACACATTCCCCTTATATAGAGTTCAGGACGTGGCTTCTCTCTGCCTCCTTCCGAGGAGCCCCATTGCCTTCCTCTGTTTACTCCTAATTGACTGCCTCCTGCGTCGGGCGTCCTTGAACAGGGCCAGCTGTGGGTCATCTTCATCCACGCTGTCAGGCTCACACAGCTGGGTCTCCGTGGTGACCAAGTGGGAGGGGCCTGGCTGAGGGCTCTCATCAGCAAGATCTTCAACCCCCTCAGCAAGGTCTTCAACACCCCCCTCTTCCTCTGAGTCATCCGACCTAACTGCCGAACCCACAGGCTGACCCTGAATCACAACATAGACATACCCAATTCCAGCAACCGTTCTTTGTATGTTTTATCCTCCAGTCCCTTAATCATCTTTGTTGCTCTTCTCTGCGCTCTTTCTAGAGTCTCAACATCTTTTTTTTCTATTGTTGTGATCAAAACTGGACACAGTATTCCAAGTGTGGTCTTATAAAGTCATTATAAAATGGTACTAACACCTTATGTGACCTTGATTCTATCCCTCGGTTGATGCAGCCCAGGATTGCATTGGCTTTTTGGGCAGCTGCAGCACACGGCTGGCTCCTATTTAAGGGATTGTCCGCTAGGACTCTGAGATTCCTCTCACAGTTACTACTGTTGAGACAGCCTCTAGCTGTTGTGCTCTCTCTTTTGTTTTAGCCCCTACGTTTGTCATTTCCTCATCAGCTGATAAAAATGATTGAATATCTGTGTAACTCCGTACTTGGTTAATTGAAAGTTTTGCATGGAGCTATTTAATACTGCCAAGGTTGTCTTTTGACATGCATTTAACCAGTTCACCAAGCAAGAAATTAATTTTCATCCTTTACACATTTTTTGTTTAATCAAACTCTTTTCATCATTTCTCTCTTGCTCCTGATCCAAGAGCAGCTTTTCTCTGGTTTCTCGCTGGAATAGAAGACCAGAATAAGCCATTCAGACTTGGAAAAGCAAAGGGGTGAAAACCATAAATAAAGACCTTTAAGAGTGGAAAAGAGATCTCCCCAATTCTGAACTCTGATTTTGAATTATCTCCAGGCAGCTGCAAGCAGAAAGCAATATATTTCCCTCGTTTCAAAAGAAATTATCAGCTCTGAATCCTTTCAAGCTCCAGATCCTTTGCTTGCAACATGGAAATAATTTTCGACAGCAATTAGGAAGTTCAGCCTGATTTATGAAAGCCTTTCCTTTATTCAAGAATTAGTTAGAGCGGTTGCTGTTTTCCCTAATGGCCACAGCTACGGGGACATATAAAGTGTAAAAATAACCCAGGGTAGAAATTTTCCCTGCAAATCATTAATTACATTCATATGACATTCAGAAGCAGAACGTGAGACTCTCCAGGTGTGCTCCAGGTGTGTTTACAATCACATCTTTGCAGCAATTTCTCCCCCTTTTTGATATTTGCCTCGGATTCCAGAGATTGACATAGAACAATGCAGTGCCATCTGCCACTCACAAATACACTAATCTTTTCGAAAACAGATTAGGCTGATGTTAGGAAGCCATGCTCCTTTCTGTATAAGCATGATACCAACTTCTCCAGTGAATAGTTTTGAAATGGCAGGGCCTCATGTTGTTGGTTTGTCTCATATTCAGATTCTAATAGAGGTAGTTTAATATAATCTGTCTCTCCCTCCCTATCTTTCTCCATCTTCTCTGTCTGTCTGTCTGTCTGTCTGTCTGTCTGTCTGTCTGTCATCTATTCTCTCTCTCTCTCTCTCTCTCTCTCCCCAAGGTCCCTTCCATCTCTGTTGTTGTTGTTGTTGTTGTTGTCAGTCAGCCAGATGTTCAGACTGGATTTGGCATTTTTGTCTACCTATCGAGTCCTTACCAAGGACCCGGGATAGGCAGATGTGGATGTTTGACGGCATTACAGATCTCGTCGCAGGATGGAAGCAGTTCCTAGTAAGGCCGCCTTTTGCAATTGACTGATGGTGAATTTGTCAATGCCGATGATGGTGTTCAAGTGGCGCTCCAGTTGTTTTGGGATTGCACCCAAGGCGCCTATTACTATTGGTACCACCCTTGCTTGCCTTTGCCACAGTCGTTCTATTTCTGTTTGTAGGTCTTTGTGTTTTGATATCTTCTCCAGTTCTTTCTCATCTATTCTTCTGTCTCCAGGCACTGCCACGTCCATTATCCAGACATTTTTGTCTTTCTTATCGACAATTGTTAAGTGTGGGGTGTTATGTGGCAGGTGCTTGTCTGTTTAAATTCTGAAGACCCAGAGCAGTTTAACTTCTTCATTGTCTATGACTTTCTCTATTTCATGGTCCCACCAGTTCTTGCTTCCAGGCAAATAATATTTCTTGCAGACCTTCCAGTGCACCATTGTTGCCACTTTGTCATGCTGCTGCTTGTAGTCAGTCTGTGCAATCTTCTTGCAGCAGCTTACCAGGAGGTCCACTGTTTCTTCAGCTTCTTTGCATAGGCGGCACTCACTGTCTGTTGCCGTCTTCTCAATTTTGACTTTCTATGCATTTGTCCTTAAGGCTTGGTCTTGTGCAGCCAGAATTAGTCCCTCGGTCTCTTTCTTCAACTTTCCTGCTCTTAGCCATTTTATTGTTATTATTATTATTATTATTTGTTGTTGTTATGTTGTTTGCAAAGTCGCGTGGTCACACAAAGAGACGGACACTTGAGCTGGGTAGTACTTCTTTTATTCGGATCAGGAATGAACTGGGGGGCAAAGGGGCTTACCAGGTTTTCTTATACCTGCCCAGGTGAATGATGGCCAATAGAATGGAACCTGGGCTTCCCGCCAGTGCATGTGGCCAATAATTTTAAACCCTGGCTTCCCGCCAGAGCTGACCATGCCAGGGGCTGTCAAACTTGCTCCATCCGGCTTTTCCCGCCACAGCGGTTATCGCCTGGAGCTGTCCAGCCCCCTGCTGCACTGGCATTTCCTGTGTATGCTAGCAGCATACACTACATTGTTGTTATTGATGATGATGATGATATTATATAAAAATAAACTCCTAGTTTAAGGCTGTAATAAAATGTCCACCACCACCCCCAGCCAAAAGAAAAAAAGGAAATTAAAATCCTTTTCTTCCTTTTTAAGTTTTAACAATCATCAAATCCATATGTCAAATTCTGATATTTTTTTTCTCCAGCTCCTGCAAAAAAAGTCCACAAAGGCCTTCCAATTACAGATAATATTTTTCAGCAATTTTTTCTCTCATGGGAGCCATTAACACAGCCATTGTTCTATCATCTTTGTTAACCATTCCCCTATTGGGTGGGGGGGATATAGTAGTGTTGAAAGGAAAATCTTCATCTGGGTCCAGTCCAAGCCGGGAATAAACAAAATGGAGACTGCTTTAGAAAGAAGATTCTTGTTTATTGAAGAGCAGAACCACCACAGCATGTGGCTCTGGGGCAGCTGACCACGTGGTACTGGGAGTGGTGGGTTTTTATACCTTTTTGGGCTTTTGTGTTTGGAGTTGTTCCTGTTCCTGTGGCATGAACTTTGACCTGAGCTTCTGAGTGTGTCCTTTTTCTATTCTGATCATGGTGGGTTAATCCTATTATGTCCTAAAGGTCATATTCCCAGGGGCTGTGGCTGATGGCTAGGTCCTGTGTTGGTTTTTTTTTGGGGGGGGTTGAGGATTTGCTGGTTCCAATCTTATCACTCTGCTGTTGTTAGCTATCACTTTTGCTGCAAGAAGGGTATCGTATGGTCTTTCCAACGCTGAACATATAAAAGTCATGCTGCTTTTATCATGTTGTTGTTGTTGTTAGTTGTGAAGTCGTGTCCGACCCATCGCGACCCCATGGACAATGTTCCTCCAGGCCTTCCTGTCCTCTACCATCTTCTGGAGTCCATTTAAGCTCATGCCTCCTGCTTCAGTGACTCCATCCAGCCACCTCATTCTCTGTCGTCCCCTTCTTCTATTGCCCTCGATCTTCCCCAGCATTAGGCTCTTCTCCAGGGAGTCCTTCCTTCTCATTAGGTGGCCAAAGTATTTGAGTTTTAGCTTCAAGATCTGGCCTTCTAAAGAGCAGTCAGGGTTGATCTCCTCTAGGACGGACCGGTTTGATCACCTTGCAGTCCAAGGGACTCGCAGGAGTCTTCTCCAGCACCAGAGTTCAAAGGCCTCAATTCTTTGGCGCTCAGCCTTTCTTATGGTCCAACTTTCACAGCCATACATTGCATCTGGGAAGACCGTAGCCTTGACTATACGCACTTTTGTTGACAGGGCGATGTCTCTGCTTTTTAGTGTGCTGCTTTTATCATACATGACGATAAAACACCCTGTGATTTCCCTCACTGTTCTATCCACAAATTCAAACAAAAAAGATTTCCAGTCCAAATTAATCCCTTTCAGTATTAACCTTGAAAATCACCCATTTTGCTCAACCAGTAGACCTAGACAAGAAACAATGGATGGAAACTAATCAAGGAGAGAAACAACCTGGAACTAAGGAGAAATTCTTGCCCTTGACTACAATTAACCAGTGGAACAACTTGCCTTCAGAATTTGTGGGTACACCAACACTGGAGGTTTTTAAGAAGAGACAGGACAGTCATTTGTCTGGAATGGTGAGCAGGGGGTTGGACTGGAAGACCTCTGAGGTCCCTTCCAAGTCTGTTATTCTGTGACACTGCAAGCCATGCAGGTGAATGTTTTAACCATTAAAATATTGCTTTTTTGCAGGGGGGGAATGAAATACAGACTTAACTATTGTTTTCCCATTTGATAGACATAACTCAAGGCTTGTAATGAATACAAGGAATTTCCTACTGCAAACGGTGTCCGTTACTGGGGCATAGCACAGCTTGGAAAGAGGGAAAATCAGACAATGTGTAAACAATAATTTTAAAGCACACAATATCCTGCACATCTGGAATGGCGAGTCTTAAAGGCGCAATGCCAATAGGAGCAACGAAATAATCCTGACTGGAGATTTAGATCGGAGAAGTTTTCTAATACAATTCCACGGATCCGTGTTTTGTATCGTCCTTGGTTTTTAAACGAGCCAACAGAATCCATAAAAAGGGATTAAATCTGGAGACAGGAATGCTTCCTGCGTGATTAAGAAATCGACACTGCACCTTTTGGAACATTTATTGGGGATCTAGGAAGGCTCTCCCTCCACATGGACACTGCATTTCTAACAAATCTCTGGTTACAATATTTGCACAATTTTATTTTCCAAGCGTCCAAGAGAGGAAACTTCTTCGATTTAACCTTAAGACAAGTTCATCCAGCCCAGCCTGTTACTTCCAAGTGGAAGCGTGTTCCCTTAAAATTGTAAAGTAGGAAAGGATTTTTTTTCTTTTGTTTTTTTAAAAAGGGGACTTGCTGTGATTTCCCCCCCCCCACCCTCACTGTTTTAAAATGGCAATTTATCTCCACCTGGTTTGCATGCTCTTTTGTTTACCTGCAAACACTTTTGTTTTTTGCTCCTTAGCGCTATCATTTACAGCTTTCTAGCTTTTTTCTTAATAAGGAAGGGATGGTTTATGCTAGCGGCTTTGTGCAGTCTTGCACGACCATAAACGGGCTGCGGTGTGCTCTTCACAACACCTTCCTTCCCATCAATTTATGCACACAAACGTAGCCGAGTTCCTTCCTTTCCAGGTATCCTTCCCCCCACAATTCCAGTTGTTCTTTCCCACTTTAACTGGGGAAGGGCAGTTGCAGGCATCGGGAGAAAACCTGAAAGGGAGGCGTTAGGCAGACATGCAAGAGAAACAGCTGATGCCAATGTGACGGGAAGGCAGCAACCTCCATATAAGCAAAGGCCTCCAACCTTGCCGACTCCACAACTTACAGACTTCAACTCCCAGAATTCCTCAGGCTGGCTTAAAAATCTGGAAGGTAAAGTCCGCAAGCCGCAAAGTTGCCAAGGTTGGAGACCCCTGAGCTAAAGTAACTAAACATCTATTGCGAGAAGGATACAGGGTTGAGGCTGACTTGCTTGAGGGACTGCCTCTCTCTCGAGCGACATCTATCCATCCCAACCATTTTAGAGGTGGCTACTAGATTAGATCGAGGGGCAAGAGAAGAAGGGGATGACAGAGAAGGAGGTGGCTTGATGGAGTCACTGAAGCAGGAGCCGTGAGATTAAAGGGACTCCCAGAGATGGTAGAGGACAGGAAGGCCTGGAGAGGAATGTTGTCCCATGGGGTCGTGACATGACTTCGCAACTAACAACAACAACTAGATTAGGAGATGCTTCCAACGCAAGCCCATCTTTGCATTGGTTCTTTTATACATTGTGGTGCTCGTGTTAATATTGTACTTCAGTGCCTAATGTTTTGATTTTTTTAAAAAGGTTTATAGTTTTTATAGAATGGTAAACCTTGGTGGAGCAGTGGGCTAATGCCTCCTTAAGTAACACCAGCTGCCTGCAATTAGTGCAGGTTCGAGTCCCACCAGGCTCCAGGTTGACTCAGCCTTCCATCCTTCCCAGGTAGGTAAAATGAGGACCCAGATTGTTGGGGGCAATTAAGCTGACTTTGTAATAATGCCGCTTGTGGGGGGTGTGAAAGCCCTAATAAGCAGGCATATACGTAGAATGAAGGCTACTGCTAAGCTTGTAAGCCGCCCTGAGTCTTCGGAGAAGGGCGGGATATAAATGGAATTAAAATAAATAAAATAAATAAAAATAAACCACCCAGAGTCGCTTGATAAAAAAGATTGGACAACCATCCACCCAGACAGGCAAGACACCAGAATATAAACAGGCAGCAAAGAGCATTCCTTACTGGCACTGATGATGTTACCTAGTTATTTATTTATTTATTTATTTATTGAGATTTCTATACCGCCCTTCTCCCTAAGGGACTCAGGGCGGTTCACAGGGCATATATAAATAACAATACAAAAATTAAAAGAAAATTAAACCAATGCCCAATTAAAACAAGAATGATAAAATAATAAAAAACCTATAAAAACCCATATACCCCCATCAGGCCAGACCCGCTAGTTCAAATAAATGGGTCTTCAACCCGCGACGGAAGGATCGGAGGTCCGATGCCGTCCGGAGCTCAACCGGCAGTTGGTTCCATAATGCCGGAGCACCCACAGAGAA
>NC_139518.1:98988900-99038900 GCF_947247035.1 Vipera ursinii
AAGGTCACCTCTGGGTCCCAGCCTGGCTTGCAATTCCAGGTCTCTGAAGAACAAACACTACTCATCCAATTTGGCTGAAGAGGGTGGGGGTGGGTGGGTGGGGGGAGAATTTGCTGGCGTTGGAAGGAGCCGAAAACAGCTTGCTGGAGATGAATTTAGTAACAGGATGCAGCGCACAGCAGGTGCCAGCGCATCGCGAAAGCAGCAAAGCCCCCCAATCCCATGCTTTTGCTCGTCCTCATCATATCTTCCAGCTCGAATAAACTTAAACCCAGCGTGGTCATTGCGTAACGGCCCCCTCTGAATCTCCTCTGATTTCCTTCAGCCCTAAATAAGTGAAGAGAACCCTGTTTATTCGCGCGAGGGGCTCACCACAGCCTTCTGTCAAAAAGGATGAGTTCATCCTTTCCGATTTTGGTCTAACAAAGGATCTCAATCGAGAAGGGTGAAAAAAATCTCTTTTCCCCCCCTCCCCGGCTTTTTTTCTTTTTGTAAGTGTGTGGTGTTTATTGGCTGACTCGCAGCCATCGAGTTTATGCAGAAGTCAGCCCCGCTGAGATGCGCGAAACAAGCTCCCAGCAGGCAAGGTTGCGCAGGGCACAAAATGGCAACTGCCACTGCGGAAGGGTGGTTTATCCTTTTGACCCTTCCGGCACCCCCACTTACTCGCTTCTATTAGCTGACTTAGAACTGCTAATTTAGAGAACCTCTTCTAGGTGGTAGAATTTGAAATCCGATCCTTGGAGTGCTTTTCCAGCCAGCATTCGGTCAGTGTGTGAGGCAAAGGAGCTGTGATGTCTCCAGTGCTCTGCCTGGAGGTCTAGCAAGGACACAAATTAGAATGCTTTATTTGGCCAAGCGCGCGATTAGACACACAAGGCATTTGTCCCCGGTGCAGAAGCTCTCGGTGTACATTTAAAGCAACCGAATCATCGCAGTATCTCTGAGCCCAAATCCTGTGGGAATTAACTGTAGGTGTTCAGCAGATTGATGGCAGAAGGGGAAAACAAAATACTGTCTCTGGCTAGTTGTTTTGTCATGCAACGCTCTATGATGACATCCTGAGGGCTGTCCAGGATGATAGGGGTGTGTAGATATGGTCTCAGCTCAACAGATAAGGGAGGGCAGTCTGCAACATGACACCAATAATGCTATTCCCTCTGATGGAGAATTATGTCATTGGGTACTCCCTAACAGTCATTCTGCTGTGTCTCCAAGGAGGAAAATGAAGGGTTGAAGCTGTTCCAAAGTAAATAACAGACTAACAGAGATGGAAGGGACCTTGGAGGTCTTCTAGTCCAGCCCCCTGGTCAAGCAGGAGACCCTTATACCATTTCAGACAAGTGGCTGTCCAGTCTCTTCTTAAAAACCTCCAGTGATGGAGCGCCCACAATTTCTGGAGGCAACTTCTGTTCCACTGGTTAATTGTTCTCACTGTTAGGAAGTTTCTCCTTAATTGCAGGTTGCTTCTCTCCTTCATTAGTTTTCATCCCTTGTTTCTTGTCTTACCTTCTGGTGCTTTGGAGAATGATGTGACCCCCTCGTCTTTGTGGGGGGAATACTGCTATCATGTCCGCCCAGTCCTTCTTTTTACTAGACTAGACATACCCAATTCCTGCAACTGTGCTTCATATGTTTTAGACTCCAGCCCACTAATAATCTTAGACACACAAGGAATCTGCCTCCAGTGCAGAAGCTCTCAATGTACATGCAAAGCAAAATAATAACAATAACAATAACAATATACCTTGGAGGTTATCTAGTCCAACCCCCTGCTCAAGCAGGAAATGCTACACAATTTCAGACAAATGGCTGTCCAGTCTCTTCTTAAAAACTTCCAGTGTTGGAGCATTCACAACTTCTGGAGGCAGGTTGTTCCACTGGTTAATTGTTCCAACTGTCAGGAAATTTCTCCTTAATTCCAGGTTGCTTCTCTCTTTGGTTAGTTTCCATCCATTGCTTCTTGTCCTGCCTTCAGGTGCTTTGGAGAATAGCTTGACTCCCTCTTCTTTGTGGCAGCCCCTGAGATACTGGAACACCACTATCATGTCACCCAGGTCCTTCTTTTCTTTAAACTGGACAGACCCAATTCCAGCAACCTTACTTCATATGTTTTAGCCTCCAATCCCCTGATCACCTTTGTTGCTCTTCTCTGCACTCTTTCTAGAGTCTCAACATCTTTTTTTACTTCGTGGTGACCAAAACTGGATGCTGCGTTCCAAGTGTGGCCTTACCAAGGCCTTGTAAAGTGGTAATCATCATCATTATCTCACTAAGAGTGGGTGGGAGGAGTAAAGAAGATAATAAGAAGATAGCTGATAACACTACATAAATAAATACACATAGACATTAGACAGCACTGTGAGGATAAGATGCTTAGCCGATTGACGGCATGTGTGTGTGGGGGGAGAAACTGTCCCTGTGTCTTTGGGCATACAATGTCCCATAGTCTCTCTGCCTAAGGCAAGACTACAACTCACAGTCTCCCGACTTCTAGCATGGCGCCTTAACCAATGGACCGAGCTGGCTCTCGACGCATAGCAACATCCAGCCATAACAAACACAAGAGGACAGAACAGAATAGAATGTTCTTGCCCATTTCTATTGCAGCCACCCGTGGCTGCATTTCCACCAGAATGCAAGGAAAACCTTTCTCCTAAGATATTTAAAGTGCTGATTTGCAGGCTTCAACACTGTCACTTGTGAATCCTGGGTTTGGGCCGTAAGACTCTTGATGTTGATATTAAACTTTGGGGCTCTCTCGGAGCCCTTGAATTATATTTGGCTGCACCAAATACTTTCGCTGCATTTAAATGCTTTTTTTTTCCCTTCTCCCTTCCTTTTTGAGATAAGCTTTCTTTTTTGGGGGGGGAATCGTTTTGCAGGGGGCCTCTGAGCCATTGCTTATGAAGTGTCCGCCAAGCCTCCAAAGACTTGAGCAAAATTTCCACATCACTGCGGGGGGGGAAATAAGGAGCCAGCCGGAGCGGTTGTGTACCGAAGAGATCCCCGGCAGAACCGCGCGCGTTAAAGTTGCCGCATTTATGAATAAAGTCGAGCATTATCATTTTTAATAGGAATTAAAACAGCTAGAGGGAGGAAGAGGGCAGCGCTGCCATCCGTGCAAAGAAAAACACTCTAACCATTTTAATTAACTGTATTTTAATAGCTTTGGTTATAATTGAATAATTTAAATACCAAGGGGAAACACTTAAATCTCCTAAAAGCTTTCTTTTTATTTACATTTTAAATACCAGTCTTGGAGAAAGAATGATAGCGGAAGGGCTGGGGAGGAGACGGAGGGGAGGAGAGAGAGAGAGAGAGAGAGAGAGAGAGAGAGAGAGATGCAGATGCAAAAGGCTGCTGTTGCTTCTTTTCCTTGCAGCTGCCAGACTAAAACTGGAAGTATTTGTGGGATTTTAGTCACTGCTTTGCACAGCTCCAGACTGAAGCCAAATTAAATTCCCTCCCTCCTCCTCCTCCCCCTCCCATGCAGAAAATATTACGCAATCTTCTCAAGTCATAGAAAGTGCAGGAAAAAGGAAAACTTGGGCTTTAAGGATCATCCATAATTTATTTCTCCCTTCAGCATCAAAAAGAAAGACAGAAGGATTTTTTTTAAAAAAAAAGGTGGCCTGGAGACAGAGAGAGCGTCAACACACATACCCTACACACCTACACACAGAGAGAAAGAGACACACACAAGAGAGACCCACGGCTGTGTTTCGCAGTTCATCAATGCTGACAATCGGCACACAGGAGAAAGAAAAGCAATACACACAGGTCTTCCTAGCAATAGGTTCCCACTGATCCATAGGGAGTGTTGTGTAGTGGGTTCTGGAGAGCAGGAAGGACACCAAGACGATGAGTACAACATAACAGCTCTTTATTAGGTGGAAGTGACTGTACTGGGGAATAGGGGCTACCTGCACTCTTATACTCAACCAACTCAACCAACCAATCGGTTTGAACCTCTGTTTCCCGCCGAAATGCTTCCCGCCAAAACAGTTACAGTTCAACGCCTCCTGGTGGTGACTCTTATACACAGCTTTAGGTGTTGCAATAAAGCTTAATACATAACAGGGAGGACCTCCACAATGGACAGCGGTCCCAAATAAGGAAGGACAACTCCAAATCAAGAGTGAAGATGGAAAGTTTGTGATCCAAATACAATGACTCTTGACAAGATGGAGCCTGGCTTTGCTTTTCTAATCCAGATTCCACAGCATCTTGAGGGAATTGCTTGGTCAGCCAAAGGCCAAGATACTGTATATTGATGATATCGGACCCCAGTGAGTGAAGAGACTATTGCTTAAGCTAATTTCTCTCTCTCTCCCCCTCTCTCTTTCCCTCTCTCCCTTTCCCTCTCTCCTTCTCCCTCTTCCTCTCTCTCTCTCCCTTCCTCTCCCTCTCTTTTTCTCCCTCTCTCTTTCTCTCCCTCTCTCTTCCTCTTCCCCTCTCTCCCTTTTCCCATCCCAATGAGGAGAACCATTGCCATTCAATGACCCCTACTCCTAATTGCTGCAGGCAATCCAGAAGGAGACCATGATTTATGTGATCAAAAGTCACCGAAATATCTAGACTTAAAGGATAAGAACAACAGTATCACTCTAGATACTAGAACCCATTTGGCCTACTGATTAATTTAATTTAATTTAATTTAATTTAATTTATTAATATTTCTATACCGCCCTTCTCCCGAAGGACTCAGGGCGGTGTACAGGGCAAGAATAAAACACAGAGATTTACAAAAGATAAAAGATAATTAAATACATGCCAAATTAAAAATACAGTTAATACATACTAAAAAACCCCAATAAAAATAGTAAAAAACCCCACCAATCCCCCCTCAGGCCAGGCCGGCTTGCTCGAACAAGTATGTTTTCAGATCGCGGCGAAGGAGCGAAGATCGGGCGCCGTCCGGAGCTCAACCGGTAACTGATTCCAAAGCTCCGGGGTGCCCACAGAGAAGGATCTCCCCCTGGGGGCCACCAGTTGACATTCTCTGACCGGTGGCACCCTGAGGAGGCCCTCTCTGTGGGAACGCACAGGGCGGAGGGAAGTAGACGCCGGCAGCAGGTGTTCCCTAAGGTACTCCGGACCCCTGCCATGTAGGGCTTTAAACACCATTACTAGCACCTTGAATCTCACCCGGAAGACAACTGGTAACCAATGCAGCTCACGGAGCAGAGGTGTGACATGGGAGTATCGGGAGACTCCCAACACAACTCTCGCGGCTGCATTCTGTACCAGTTGGAGCCTCCGGGTGGTCCTCAAGGGAAGCCCCATGTAGAGAGCATTGCAGTAGTCTAGACGAGAGGTCACGAGCGCGTGAGTGACCGTGCATAAATCATCCCGGCTTAGATAGGGCCGCAACTGGCGCACCAGGCGAACCTGGGCGAAAGCCCCCCTAGACACAGCCACCATGTGATCTTCCAAGGTGAGCCGTGAATCTAGGAGGACTCCCACGTTGCGAGCCCTATCTACGGGGGGTAATAATTCACCCCCCATAGAGAGAGATGGAATATCCGAATAGACCCGGGATGAAGGTATGCAAAGCCACTCGGTCTTGTTGGGGTTGAGTTGAAGTCTGTTCCTCCCCATCCAGACCCGAACCGCCTCCAGGCAACGGGACATCACGTTGAGGGTATCACTGGGGTGGTTTGGGGTAGAAAGAAAAAGCTGGGTATCATCAGCATACTGATGATACCCAACTCCAAAGCCACGAATGATCTCACCCAGCGGTTTCATGTAGATGTTGAACAGGAGAGGCGAGAGGACCGACCCCTGAGGAACTCCACAAACGAGAGACCTCGCGGTCGACCTCTGCCCTCCTGTCAACACCGACTGCGAGCGTCCCTGGAGATAGGAGGAGAACCACTGTAAGACCGTGCCTCCCACTCCCAATCCCCTGAGACGCCGCAGCAGGATACCATGGTCGATGGTATCGAAAGCCGCTGAGAGGTCTAATAGGACTAGAACAGAGGAATGACCCCTGTCCCGAGCCCTCCAGAGATCATTCACCAGCGCGACCAATGCCGTCTCCGTGCTGTGCCCGGGCCTGAAACCCGATTGGTACGGGTCTAGATAATCCGCTTCATCCAGGACCAAAGGGAGCTGATGCGCCACCACACTCTCAACAACCTTCGCAAAAAAGCGAAGGTTGGAGACCGTACGAAAGTTGTTCAGTACAGCTGGGTCCAAGGCAGGCTTCTTGAGGAGAGTCCTCACCACCGCCTCTTTCAAGACGGCAGGGAAGCTACCCTCACTCAAAGAAGCTGATATAACTGCTTGGAACCAGCTGCGTGCCCTCTCCCGAGCTGCATAAACCAGCCAGGAAGGGCACGGGTCCAATAAACATGTGGTGGAGCTCAGTCTCCCCATAATCCTGCCCACTTTCTCTGGAGTCACAGAATCAAACTCCTCCCAGGTGATATCGACAAGACCGCCCGTGTCCTGATCGCCAGACTCTGCCCAGTCAGAGTCCAGATCGGTCCGAATCCGAGCGATTTTGTCCGACAGATAATTGTTAAACTCCTCGGCACGACCCTGCAAGGGTTCCTCCCTCACCTCTTGATTAAGGAGGGAGCGAGTCACCCTAAACAGGGCGGCCGGGCGATTATCTGCAGACGCGATAAGGGTAGCGAAGTGATTAGACCTCACCACCCTTATCGCAGCGAGATAAGACCTAATGTAGGTTCTTAGTCGCAATCGGTCAGATTCGGATCGGCTGGACCTCCAGCCGCTCTCTAGGCCCTGTCTCCGACGCTTCATCTCCCGGAGCTCCGCGGAGAACCATGGAGCTCGACGGGATCTGCATCGGGTCAGGGGCCGCAAGGGTACAACTTGGTCAAGAGCCTCAGTGGCTGCCCTTTCCCAGGCTTCCACTAAGGCATCTGCCGAGCTGTGAGTGGGGGAGGCAGGTGGGGACCCCAGCGCTGCCTGGAACCTCTCGGGATCCATTAAGCGTCTGGGGCGGTACCATCTAACTGGTTCCACACACCCACGGCGGGGGGTAGCAAAGCGGAAGACCAGCCGCAGGAGATGATGATCGGTCCATGACAGGGGCATAATAATTGGAGAGCCCCCACCAAGATCATCTAACCACCGACCAGATAAGAAAACTAGGTCAAGGGTGTGGCCTCCCTCATGAGTCGGTCCTGAAATTACTTGCGTCAGGTCCATGGCCGTCATGGAAGCCATGAACTCCCGAGCCAACTCAGATGATCCTCCCAGAGATGGTAGATTGAAGTCCCCCAAAACTATAAGTTTCGGGAACTCAACCACCAACCCAGAGAGGACATCGAGAAGCTCAGGCAGGGCTGCTGCTGCGTGACTAGGTGAAAGGTACACCAGCAGCAAGCCCAACTGCGCACCAGGGCCGCATCTCAAAAAGAGAGACTCACACCCGACTATCTGCGGAACGGTGGCCTCCTGCGGACCTAAGGTCTCCCTCATAACAACGGCTACTCCCCCACCCATACCCTGAGCCCGAGGCCGGTGTAGCACCCGGAAACCTGGTGGGCAAAGATCAGCCAGAGGAATACCGCCCTCTGGGCCCAACCAAGTCTCCGTGATGCAAGCCAGGTCCGCCTGCTCACACTCGACCAAGTCACGGACGAGAGGAGCTTTATTGACGACAGACCTGGCATTCAGGTACACCAGCCGGAGCTCAGGCAGCTGCACATCCTCACTCCCGGGACCTCGGGGTAGAACAAGAGGGTCGGAACGCCTCACCGCTTGCAAGTAGCGGAGAGGCCTTCCCTGAGATCGATACGGCCCTCTGTTCCTGCACCTGCTGCCATTCCCTAACGTCGTGGGAATAGGTAATCCCACGACTTGCCCTGGAGCCCCGGGGGCAACCGACCCCCGGTCCTCCCCCCCGCGATCAATCCCGGACCTGGCCTGAACAACGGTTGTTGGACTACCCCCCATATCCAAACAACCAAAAGAAGTTCCCACCCCCCTCCCTAACCTCCTAAAAAATTTAGCCAAAAAACTAACCAGGGGCTTCTTAATTGGTTTATATCGGAGGCCCCTACCCGTGCCCAGCCATCTCTCAGGGTCCCAACAATCGGGCCCTTCATCAAGAGGAGGTGTAAAAAGTAAGGTGGGTCGCTCCCAGGATGGGGGGGGGCCCTGAGGGCGAGTAAAACCGTGCTAGGATAAGTCAGACGCATGATGGTTATTAATTAAGTCTGACAAAAGGCAGCAAGGCAGACCAGATGGATACGGGAGGATCTCAAAATAAATTGAAGGCAAATGACCAGAGTGCCAGCCCAGCTCCACTGCCACTAGAGCTGGGAAACCCTGGAACAGATCGGATCCCGCCCTCTCACGGCGGTCAGGGCCGGGGAGCAGCCTGGTACATACAACCGGGGGGGGAAGCAATACCACCCAGAGCTCTCACCTCTGGGGGCAGCAGATGTAAAATCTCAACCACTCTCCCACAGTGGTTGTACCCCGGACCTTCAAAAATTATAGGGGAGGGGAGGAGAGAAGAGGGAATTAGAGCAAAAGAGTCAGCGAAATACATCAGGGCTGATAAGCCTGTAGAGATACAGAATGGTAGGAGAACTCCGGTTACAGTTCAATGTCGTGTTGTAAAAGGACCAGATAATAGTCGGCCAGGAAGGGAAACCAAGACCATGGTAGTTCAACAGAACCACAAAACATGGTCTAGTCAGTTTCTGGCGGCGCAGAGGTTAAAATTGTGTCTCATTAACGTCCGAGGCATCAGCGTCCGCATTCCCCCACCAGGCCAGGTCGCCATACCAGAGAGGCTGCGGTACTCCATTCTCCTCGCCGCCAGCCATCTCAAACACCAGCCAGGCAATATCTCCACCATTTCAACACTTCTACGCCGACGCTGCTCCAAGCCGCGATTCATAGTTAGTCAGTCAGTCAACACGCGGCTCTCCCAAGCAGCTGAAAGGCGCTCCGGAACACCACCAAGCTCTAGAAAGTTGTCCCGGGCTCCGCAGGCTTCAGAACACCACCAGGATCCGCAGACTCCATCAGGGGCCGACAATCAGCTGGCCGACAATCAGCTGGTCCATCAGGGGCCGACAATCAGCTGGTCGGTGGAGTGTAGGCCTCCAAAATCCTCCGCCCAGCTCCAACGAGTTCTTAGTCAGGCTCTCAAAACTCTCAAACTCCCCTGGCATCAACAGTCACTGGTCGGCGCCGCGTAGAGCAGAGCTCTGAAAAATATCTAGATCTTCCAGGCACTCCAGCAGCCTCCGCTAGAATTTGCCGAGTCCGCCGATCCCCCGCGGTCCGACAAACAGCTGGTCGTGCGGCACGGGGAACTGCTCAGCTCCTCCGCGTCCTCTAGGGCCTCCAGCAACTCTTCCGGGCTCAGATGGAAAACCTCGGAGAGTCCGGGGCTCGCGGGGCGTTCACGGGGGGTTCGCGGGGCCAAAAGATAACAATCCAGAAGCTCACCTCGTCCCCCATCCCATGTCCATCACAGGGGAAAATCCTGTGAGGCTCCCAAAGGTCGCCACATTGCCGGAGCTCCGCACGGAGCTTAGCCGAGCACGTCCGCCATCTTGGGCATGCTCAGATTAAAGAAACTAAGGTGCCAGGCTAGCAGACAGGACTGTTGTATCAACCTTAATTCTTGCAACCGTGAATTATGACGAGTCTTTAATCAGAGATTTTCTGATTAAATAATCGGTATAAAAGTAAATCAGCCTTTTTTGGGGGGGCTGCACACTAATTTACTTGGAAACCAGCAACGTTTCCAGACACTTGTGTTGAATTTACAACAGAAGTTGCTTATTCTGTGTCAGCCCTGCACAGAATGGTGAAACGTTTTTTGTGTGTTTTTTTAACATAAGCTATCAGGCATAAGTAGGGACGTGGTGGCTCAGTGGTTTAGGACGCTGAGCTTGTCGATCAGAAGGTCGGCAGTTTGGCGGGACGAATCCCGAGGGCCGCGTAGCAGAGTGAGCGCCTGTTACGCGTCCCAGCTTCTGCCAACCTAGCAGTTCGAAAGCACGTAAAAATGCAAGTAGAAAAATAGGGACCACTACGGTGGGAGGGTAACAGCGTTCCATGCGCCTTTGGCGTCTAGTCATGCCGGCCACATGACCACGGAGATGTCCTCAGACGAGCGCTGTCTCTTCGGCTTTGAAACGGAGATGAGCACCGGCCCCTAGAGTCGGAAACGACTAGCACGCATGTGCGGGGGAACCTTTACCTTTTTATCAGGCATAAAAAGATGCTTGTAGCCCAATTCTCTTTCTTGATTAGCAATGGGGAAAGTGGGGAAATGATATAAAATATATGAGAGATGTCAAAGAAATTGATGTGTTAGGAGACATTTTTTTCCCATGCTTGTCGCAATTGCAAAAAAAAATTGAATAAAGAGTTACACTGACTTTTCTTAATCACCCTTGGAAATCACATGGAAAACAGGTTTGAATAAGATCTTTAAACTGTCGCCTAGAAGGGAATAAATCTACTCAGAGTGAATTTCCAGAACTGTTTTGTTAGTTCTCTGCTGCATTTTTTTTTTTGCATTTTTTGAAAATGTCACCACTTAGTCAAAACTTTAATATATCAGCTACCAAGCCAGTCTCCCACCCAGCACTGATTTATTTACATTTTGACTTCTCAGTCGCCCCAGCTCTCTGATCAAACCATTTAGAAACAAAACACACAAGTTAACGTCAACGCAACACACAGCAAATAAGATGACGCAGTGGGTCGGTTTGTGCATTGCGTTCATCGGATGGTGTGATTTGCTTCCCCGCAACTCAGGAAAACTGGCAAGCCTACACTTTTGTGGGTGGAGTCCGATGGCACCGTGTTTCATAAACCAAAAGTTAAACAAACCATGGCTTGACTCGAGGGACGATTTCAACCCGAGGTTAAGCAGTAAAAGCCATTTTCTTAAAAAAAAAAAGTGGTTGTTAAATGCATGGAAGGATAAAAAGGTTTCCTTACTGGAGACTGTGTGACCTCTAAGGTGGTAGAATGATCCAAGATGACAGAGCAGTCAAGGGGAAAGCAATCTAAAAAAAAAAAATGGCAGCCTGATGGAAAGAAACGGTCCCTAAAAGGGTAAAAATAAAAGCTGGAGATCCGAACAGCGCAAATGCTTCTTTAAAGCACACACAAACACATGCATCTGCCATCTAAATAGATAAAAGGGGTGGGGCTTTTGTTTGCCAAATCAACCTTCAAATGGATAGTTTTACTCCATCAATGTTGCAGAACTGTGTTTGGGACTTTATGTTTACACATTGTACAACATGTGGAGCTTTTTCCTTTCCTTTCCTTTCCTTTCCTTCTCCTCCCTCCCTCCCTCCTTCCTTCCTTCCTTCCTTCCTTCCTTCCTTCCTTCTCTTTCTTTCTTTCTTTCCTTCCTTCCTTCCTTCCTTCTCTTTCTTTCTTTCTTTCTTTCTTTCTTTCTTTCTTTCTTTCTTTCTTTCTTTCTTTCCTTCTTTCCTTCCTTCCTTCCTTCCTTCTCTTTCCTTCCTTCCTTCCTTCCTTCCTTCCTTCCTTCCTTCCTTCCTTCTCTTTCTTTCTTTCTTTCTTTCTTTCTTTCTTTCTTTCTTTCTTTCTTTCTTTCTTTCCTTCTTTCCTTCCTTCCTTCCTTCCTTCCTTCCTTCCCTTCTTTCTTTCTTTCTTTCTTTCTTTCTTTCTTTCTTTCTTTCTTTCTTTCTTTCTTTCTTTCTTTCTTTCTCTTTGAAGAGAGGGGATTCACAGCTTCATTGAGCCGGGACAAAATGTTTGAGATAAATTTTCATGACACCACAAAGCAGGGCTTTGAGAGAATGAATGCACTGAACTCCATTAAATAATTTAAGATGACAGGAAGGTGTTATTAGGAAGCAAATACAGACAGACACCATCCCCAAGAGACATCAGAAGAAAGAAACAGGTTTTATTTTGGACTTTCATGCACACGAGTGCACAGAGGAGTTTCCAATTGCCTCAGAAAGAACGGACAATTTGTGTTCTATGGAGCATGAGCCTGGAAGGGAGAAAGCCTTAATTTCTTAGCAGCAGATACAAGATGGACCTTCAAGGCTTGCAGTGTTGCCTCCTAGTAGCTGACCAGTTACGTGCTTCAGGAAGATATTATGATACAGAACTCAAGTGAGTCAATTTCAGGGTCCATGATTCAATCAAACCAGTTGGCCCTTTCCTCTTCTCTACTCCAAGATAAAGCCTACTACTGTACTCTACTCTACTCTACTCTACTCTACTCTACTCCAAGATAAAGTCTACTAGTCTACTCTACTTTATTCCAAGATAAAGCCTATTAGTCTACTCTACTCTAAGCCTACTACTCTACTCTACTCCAAGATAATGCCTACTATTCTACTCTACTCTACTCTACTCTACTCTACTCTACTCTACTCTACTCCAAGATAAAGCCTACTAGCCTACTCTACTTTATTCCAAGATAAAGCCTATTAGTCTACTCTACTCTAAGCCTACTACTCTACTCTACTCTACTCAAAGATAAAGCCTACTATTCTACTCTACTCTACTCTACTCTACTCTAAGATAAAGCCTACTATTCTATTCTATTCTACTCTACTCTACTCTACTCTACTCCAAGATAAAGCCTATTAGTCTACTCTACTCTAAGCCTACTACTCTACTCTACTCTACTCCAAGATAAAGCCTACTAGGCTACTCTACTTTATTCCAAGATAAGGCCTATTAGTCTACTCTACTCTAAGCCTACTACTCTACTCTACTCTACTCAAAGATAAAGCCTACTATTCTACTCTACTCTACTCTACTCTACTCTACTCTAAGATAAAGCCTACTATTCTATTCTATTCTACTCTACTCTACTCCAAGATAAAGCCTATTGGTCTACTCTACTCTAAGCCTACTACTCTATTCTACTCTACTCCAAGATAAAGCCTGCTAGTCTACTCTACCCTACTCCAAGATAAAGCCTACTAATCCAGATTTTATTCATGGAAAGGATGAAAAATTGGCATTGTTACTTGCCAAAGGGTTCCAACCATTAAAATGACACCCAGTTCAATTTTGCACTTTACAGATGCGTTAGAGCTGATTATATATGATAACCATACCTGCCTTTTGCTTTGGCAGAGTCACTGATGAATTTGGGGTTCTAAATTCAATTGCTTTAAAGCGTGAACTGCTAGGGCTGAAAGCCTTAATTGGTTTAATAACGAGGCCATGTTTAATTGGTAAGGGCCAATTTAATTAGCACATCTTGGCCAGCGTCCAGCTAAAGCTAGTTATGATGCAGCCCCAACGGTGCTTGTTATGCCTTGCGTCTCCATCTACCCATGCAGCAAAATAAAGGACTGGATTTAAGGGTGACGTACATCTTCTGACTGCAAACCTGGAAACTACTTTGAAGTCCTCCCACTCACTGAAGAATGAGAATTACAACCCCATAGTATAGATGTACATTTTGTCCTCGACATACGACCACAATGGAGCCCAACATCTCTGTTGTTAAGTGAGACATTTGTTAAGTGAGTTTTTGCTTCACTTTACAACCTTTTCTCTTGCCACCCTGGTTAAGTGAAATCAATGTAGTTGATAAGTTAGTAACCCGGTTGTTAAGTGAATGAAGGTCGCAGAAGGGGATTGCACGACCTTGGGACACAGCAATGGTCATAAATATGAGTCTGTGGCCAAGCATCTGAATTTTGATGGTTGGGATGCAGCAAAGGTTGCAAGTGTGAAAAATGGTCATAGGCCATTGTAACTTTGAATGGTCACTGAATGAACTGTTTTAAGTTGAGGACTAACTGAAGTTGGGAAGTTCTAGCAAGGGCAGCATTTTTCTATATATGCTCTCTCCTTGAATGGAGAAAATGGGTCCAAATTGGCCAGTTCCATTCTGTCCTCTACCATTTCAGACAAATGGTTGTCCAGTCTCTTCTTAAAAACTTTCAGTGATGGAGCATTCACAACTTCTGAATTGTTCTCACTGTTGGGAAGTTTCTCCTTAGTTCCAGGTTGGTTCTCTCCTTGACTAGTTTCTATCCGTTGCTTCTTGTCCTGCCTTCTGGTGCTTTGGAGAACAGCTTGACTCCCTCTTTTGGGGGGCAGCCCCTGAGATATTGGAAGGCTGCTATCATGTCCCCTCGTCCTTCTCTTCGTTAAACTAGACATACCCAATTCCAGCAGTCGTTCCTCGTATGTTTTAGCCTCCAGTCCCCTCATCCTCTTTGTTGCTCTTCTCTGCACTCTTTCTAGAGTCTCAACGTCTTTTTTTCATCGTGGTGACCAAAACTGGATGCTGTATTCCAAGTGTGGTCTTACCAAGGCATTGTAAAGTGGTATTAACACTTTACTAGCGGTGGGGTAACTCTTATCCTAGATCATAATCACATGAAAGAAAAATGGGATGAGAACTCCCTTTGGCATCTCATTCTTGGCAGGAAGAGCAGCCAAGGGAATCTTCCCTGATGCGACCCACCGTGTTTGATTAAGGAAGAAAATCAGATTCTTTGCAGCTTTTGCTCAGCCATTTATTTATTTATTTTTATTTATTTTAATTCCATTTATATCCCGCCCTTCTCCGAAGACTCAGGGCAGCTTACAAGCTTAGCAGTAGCCTTCATTCTATGTATATGCCTGCTTATTAGGGCTTTCACACAACCCCCAAGCGGCATTATTACAAAGTCAGCTTAATTGCCCCCAACAATCTGGGTCCTCATTTTACCTACCTCGGAAGGATGGAAGGCTGAGTCAACCTTGAGCCTGGTGGGATGCGAACCTGCACTAATTTGCATGGCGATGGACCAAAGAAGGTCCACAGAGGGTGATTCAACAAACTGCATTAAGGAATCACTCTCAGCAACGGCCGGCCTTAAATCTCCACCGTAGATTGTGGTGTATTTCTGCAGAGGAGGAGGTCAAAAGAGGGATCGGATTTATATCTTTGTGTTTCTTGAGCCTTGGCTGGCTAATCACAGAGGAGGCTGGGTCTTGAATGGCATTAAGGGCTGTGAGTATTTGATGTTAATCAATGGCTGCCTGTCACAGTGGGAGTTTGCCCATCTCCGCCTTAACAGAGTTAAATTGTTAGATCCAGCTGCACTACGCTGAACTGAAGCAAGCAATCGATATGCTCTGCCTCAGAGTCAATATAAAAAAAATAACTCAGTCATGCAACCAACCTGAAGAAAGTGCTGAGGGTGAAAAAATGCTTTTCATGCATCTGGCCAGTGATTTTGGGGCATGCCGTTAAAGATTAGACAAACAGAGGAAGAAACAGAGACAGAGAGAGAGAGACACAGAGAGACAGAGAGAGGGAGAGAGAGAGTAGGGAGATATATATATATAAACAGCTACTACCACATGCTTCTCCCAGAAGAAGGAAGCTGAAGCCACCAGCCTGATGATATATATATATATATATATATATATATATATATATATATATATATATATATATATATATATGTGTGTGTGTGTGTGTGTGTGTGTGTGTGTGTGTGTGTGTGTGTGTGTGTGTGTGTTTCAAATGTTAACTATTTAGATTACCTTGCTAGGCCCCAAACATGGGGCAAATCTTTATTTCCTGTTTTCAGCCTATCTTGAAGGCTATCGAACAGGCAGTAGTCACACCGGACAATTCATATATTTGTGTAAATTACTAACAAAGAATTAAAGGGAAACTGAGATGCATTTCTGACTCCTTAGTCGTCATCAGTCAGCTATACCCTTCTGAGATTCGAACCTGGGCTGATTGCATATTAGGCAGTGTTATCTCAGTTTCCCTTTAATTCTTTGTTAGTAATTTACACACACACACACACACGCACACACACACACACACACACACACACACACACACACACACACATATATATATATATATATATATATATATATATATATATATATATATATATATATATATATATATATATATATATATATATATATATATATATATATATAATTAAGGACTTCTGTTAATGTAAGAATTCAAGAACTGCCTTGTTGGATTAGCTTAAAATTCATCAATTTTATTTAAATTCATTTAAAAAAATGGTCAGGCATTATTACATTTTGCTGAATCTGGGAAAGTATTTTCTTCATTGTGACTGATATAATGTGTGCAATTCGTTTAATGTTATCAAAGGAAGTACTATTCCAAATTATTGTTTCTGACTGGCTTTCAGAAATCATGACCTCAGTTTCATATATATGGTGAAATTACCCATTCCATCCTTATAATTTTTGAGGACTAGGTTGAACTGAAATGTGAGATGATCTTTAAGTTAGCCAGGATTAGACCATCTCAGAAAATACAATTAGTTTAATGGTCAAAACCGGCCTTCTGGCCCCAAAAACCACACGACCCTTCATTTCACCTTGCAAATAGGTGCAGGTAGATTTGTGTGATTATTCAATGCCTGTGCAGTTTTGGTGCGTGTGGACGTTCATATATGCGACTATAAATGAGGCAAGGAGACAAATGCAATTTCAGACTTGCAACTTTATGTTAATGGAAAAAAAATAATTATCAGACTCCTTTGGAGCAATCTATAAAGATGTAAAATGTAGAAGGGAAGAAGGGAACTTTATAGACTTCTCCAAAAAACAACAACAAAAACCTGATAATTTGAGCCAGATCATTTGTGTCTCAAATGGGAAACTCTGGGTTGATTTGTTTCATGATCCATTTGTTTGTTTTCTTGGCTATAAAACAGATTTGTTTAAGCCAATATTGTAAGCTACAGTGCTGCACGAAAGCCTTGGGGGAAATCAGGCTAGAGGCCAAACTTGTCAGAAAGTTGGATATCAAAATTGGGCACATCCAACAGGAGTTTTGATTGAACAATTTTGAAAAGGACCCCAAAGTAATATTCACAAACCATTCTGGACTCCATTCTGGACTGGATTCTGGATCCCATTCTAGGCTTTATTCTTTATTAGTTTCTGGAGCCTGTTCTGGACTTCATTCTGGATCCCATCCAGGACTATATCCTGGATGGAATTTAGGTTCTTGAATCTATTGTCTTGAATCTATTCTGGATTCCATTCTGGAACCATCCTGGATCAGAACTTTTGAATCCCATTGTGGAATCTATTCTGGATTAGATTCCGGATGCCATTCTGGACCAGATTCTGGATCATGTTTCCAGAATCTATTCTGGATTAAATTTTTGATCCTATTCTGTAGTCTGACATGGATTTGGCTCAGATTCCATTCTGGATTAGGTTCTGGATCTGTTTCTAGACTCCATTTCATGTTAGATCCTGTTCTGCATTAGGCTCTGGACTCCATTCTGGAATGGACCGGATTCAACTCTGGATTTGAATCTGGTTCTCACTCTAGACTCTATCCTGGACATAATCCAGATTCCATTCTGGACTCCATTCTGGATTAGAGTCCATATACCGTTTCCCAACTCTTTTCTGGACTCCGTTCTGGATTAGATTCTGGATTCAACTCTGGATCCAATTCTGGGTTAGTTTCTGGACTCAATTCTAGATTAGTTTCTGGGTCCTATTCTGGACTGGTATTTTATAATTATGATCATGATTTATCATTTATTGCTTGTATGTCCATTGAGAGCTCACCCACCAGAGACAAATTCCTTGTGTGTCCAATTACACTTGGCCAATAAAGATTTCTATTAATGGTGCGAGAGGCTGAAGCTGACAAGGACGGATGACTGAACCGAAGAGTAAAGGGCTGAAGTGAGAATATATCTGGAGACTTACTCTTCGCTGTTCATCCTCTCTGGCTGGTCAAAATTAAATTACGTCTTCCCGGCTGTCCACACTGATGGTATTACCAACATGGCATTTGTGCCCAGCAGCCTTGATTGCCCCAATTCAGCTTTTGTAAAAATGTGCTTCAATAAGTGCTACGGCTGTAGCAGAAATAAATTGTCTGAAGGTGTCTAATTGAGGGGATTTATCCCCTGGGTCAGTATTTTTGCAGGCCAAGATGTAATCAGCTGCAGGGCAAAGCAAAACCACGACAGAAGTTTCTTTAACACGCTGCTGCAGCAAAGGAACATAACCTGCAAGGTCCCACTGGCCATTAAAAACTGTTCTTATTTCAGCTGGGTCACGTTAGGTCAATGTTGCCGCATACATTACGGATTTCAGCATGAAAGTAAGCATTTGCTTAATATCGGGACAGTTGCCTCTAGGAGAGCAGCGTTTCAAAAGGAGAAACGGCAGAGTCTGCAAGAAAAAAAAATCTGTGGTGGATGAAGGAGAGAAAAAAGAGGAAACAAAACCCATCATCGTAATGCTCAATCTTTGGAGTCAGAAATGCTTCAAAAATCAATTGAACATAGAGATAAGAGACACTAAGGATGGGTACATTGCCGAATGAATGGAGTACTGGAAAAGAGATGTCCCGTGGGGTGGGGGGGCTACTATTATGCACCTGTCAAGAATGAAATTTTGGCAGCTACATGCCTTTTCATTACTTCCTGCTATTAGAGTTTTGGGGGAGGAAGTGTTGCTTTGAACGTGCTTAGATGGAGAAATGAAACTTTGTTGAGTCTGCTGAATACTGGGAGAGCCTGAGCCATTTCCAAGGACACTGAAGCAGGTGTGGAAAAAAAGCGGACGGTTCCCATAACAAAAAGAAAATGTTTACAGTGACTATGTGAAAGGGTGGGGGTCTTGGTTGATGACACTGTTGTTTAATTCTTTGATCTGGTGTCTGGGAACCTCAGAGTAAATTTCGCTTCGACAGTTACTATGCCATGTATTCAATAAACAGTAAGAATTCCAGAACCAGAAAGAGCCTCGTGATTAATTTTGATTTTCGAGCGGGTTGACAGCACCTTCAACTCTTATGATCGGGAGGAGAATCTAGAAGGATCTTCAGGTGATGCACCCCCAACCTGTCAAGCTTGTCTTGGGAACAAGTAGTTCTACTCCACTTTGTATCGTTCTGCTGATATCCATGGGCGAATGCAGGAAAAGAACCCTAGTAAAGCTTTAATGGTGTTTCTATAGGGAGCAGAAACACCTTGTTTCAGCCTGCCTCTTACATCATCTCTATATCTGCCTCCATGATTTCCTTCCAGCTCAGGGAAACATACAAAGCTCTACTATTAAATCTTATGTGGAAAAAAAAGGATCTCTTAATCTTGATCTGCTCTAAGGTCAGTTGAGTATGATGGGGAATATTTGCTGGAATCTCAGCTGGAAAGAATGAGGTTCAATATTCTCTCACTTTGAGACCCTGATTCCCCATGCCCACACTATCCTACCATAAATATTTACAACCTTAAGGTTGGGTCTAATTTTAACCTAACATTATTAGGGACCCCTTAGATTTGCCTGGCTATTTAGTGTATAACTGTTGGGTTAGTCCTCATTATTCTGTAATGGTGGAACTATTCTTGGCACTGGCCACACGAAACTCTTCTTCACTTTCCCTCTGCAGGATGGGAGAATGAAAAATCTTAACATTCAATCACCCAAAGAAAACCTGGCAGTTTTTTTCCTTATGCTCGTCACTACACAGAGAGTCTAGGTTACTAATCCTACAAGGAATAGCCAAATATCAGCCTCGCAGGTCCTACCCTTCTCTGCGGTGTTGTAAAATGCATTATTTTTTAAAAACAGAGTGAATTTTCCATTTGTAATAGTCAGTGCTTTTTTTGTAAAAGAAAAAGGTGCCGGAACTCACACACGTCATACAACCCGCCTTGCCTACCCTACAAAGTTCCATCCAAAAAAAAGGTGCCGGAACTCCGTTCTGAGCGTTCTATGACAAAAAAAGCCCTGATAATAGTTAATTCTTCCTGCTTCCTACATTTCCATATTAGAGCACTGTCGTAGGCTGACAGGGCCCCCACTTGTTGATTACATGTCCTTTGTTCTTTATAAAGGATTGTGAGTCAGTTGCAGTTCCACAGCAATTTGCTTTACTTACACAACAAGGAAAAAAAGGTTCTCAACGCACTCCTTTACCCTGCATTTTATTTAGCAAAGGGCCTGATTTCAACTATCTCCTTATTGGGGTATTTTTTTTTCCTTTTAAGGTATTGAATTGTTTATGTTCTGTTCCTTCATCAGATCAGATGTCCCTGACTTCTGTATTTGGATTTTGTTTTAGTCCTAGGATAAGACTTTCCAAAGTTCAGTCACAGGAGGAAAAAAATAAAAGGAACAGTTCAGAAAAGCTCTGTCATTTCACACTAACAGAGACGAAATCCACTTTAGCAATAGGAGGACTTTACTTTCCTTCATTTAAATCTATAATTACACATCATTTTTTGCACTCATTCACAGTAGTGGGGCAGTGATCCCCACCTAAACAATATATTTATGAATTCAAAAGTCGTGCGAATAAAGGTTTTCGAATGACTCCAATTCTCCTTGTGCATGAGAGATAGTTCAGTTTGAAATGAAGACAATTAAGCGAGTTTGGGGTGGTTAAGTTTTCGATACAAAAATCAGAAGGGGTCACCCCCACCTAAACAATATATTTATGAATTCAAAAGTCGTGTGAATAAAGGTTTTCGAATGTCTCCAATTCTCCTTGTGCATGAGAGATAGTTCAGTTCGAAATGAAGAAATTAAGCGAGTTTGGTGTGGTTAAGTTTTTGATACAAAAATCAGAAGGGGTCACCCCCACCTAAACAATATATTTATGGATTCAAAGGCCATGTGAATAAAGGTTTTTGAATGTCTCCAATTCTCCTTGTGCATGAGAGATAGTTCAGTTCGAAATGAAGACATTAAGCGAGTTTGGTGTGGTTAAGTTTTCGATACAAAAATCAGAAGGGGTCACCCCCACCTAAACAATATATTTATGAATTCAAAAGTCGTGTGAATAAAGGTTTTCGAATGTCTCCAATTCTCCTTGTGCATGAGAGATAGTTCAGTTCGAAATGAAGACATTAAGCGAGTTTGGTGTGGTTAAGTTTTCGATACAAAAATCAGAAGGGGTCACCCCCACCTAAACAATATATTTATGAATTCAAAAGTCGTGTGAATAAAGGTTTTCGAATGACTCCAATTCTCCTTTTGCATGAGAGATAGTTCAGTTTGAAATGAAGACAATTAAGCGAGTTTGGGGTGGTTAAGTTTTCGATACAAAAATCAGAAGGGGTCACCCCCACCTAAACAATATATTTATGAATTCAAAAGTCGTGTGAATAAAGGTTTTCGAATGTCTCCAATTCTCCTTGTGCATGAGAGATAGTTCAGTTCGAAATGAAGAAATTAAGCGAGTTTGGTGTGGTTAAGTTTTTGATACAAAAATCAGAAGGGGTCACCCCCACCTAAACAATATATTTATGGATTCAAAGGCCATGTGAATAAAGGTTTTTGAATGTCTCCAATTCTCCTTGTGCATGAGAGATAGTTCAGTTCGAAATGAAGACATTAAGCGAGTTTGGTGTGGTTAAGTTTTCGATACAAAAATCAGAAGGGGTCACCCCCACCTAAACAATATATTTATGAATTCAAAAGTCGTGTGAATAAAGGTTTTCGAATGTCTCCAATTCTCCTTGTGCATGAGAGATAGTTCAGTTCGAAATGAAGACATTAAGCGAGTTTGGTGTGGTTAAGTTTTCGATACAAAAATCAGAAGGGGTCACCCCCACCTAAACAATATATTTATGAATTCAAAAGTCGTGTGAATAAAGGTTTTCGAATGACTCCAATTCTCCTTTTGCATGAGAGATAGTTCAGTTTGAAATGAAGACAATTAAGCGAGTTTGGGGTGGTTAAGTTTTCGATACAAAAATCAGAAGGGGTCACCCCCACCTAAACAATATATTTATGAATTCAAAAGTCTTGTGAATAAAGGTTTTCGAATGTCTCCAATTCTCCTTGTGCATGAGAGATAGTTCAGTTCGAAATGAAGACATTAAGCGAGTTTGGGGTGGTTAGGTTTTCGGTACAAAAATCGAAAGGGGCCACGTGATCCCATTTTGTGGCCATCTGACAAGCAACGTCAATGGGGGAGCCAGATTAACTTAGCAACCGTGTTACTCATTTAGCAACTGCAGCGATTTACTTAACAACTGTGGCAAGAAAGGTCATAAAGCAAGACAAAACTCACTTAACCAATGTCTTACTTAGCCACAGAAATTTTGAGCTCACTTATGACCGTGCATCCATTCTGGGAATGTCTGGCTAGCTATCTGACTAACTATATCTTCCATTTCAAGTTATTTTGAAACGGGTTGGATTTCCCAGTGAATGGAAAATTGCTCAGGCAGATTAGATGGCAAAAAGAGAAGGATATTTGCTGTTTCCTCCCACCTTTAGTGAGTAGGAAGAGTTTAAATCAAACTGAAGACCTGAACTCAGGAGAATTTCAAGCCGTAATAATTTCCAGGCAGCAACAAAGATAGTAATAGGCACAACAATGATAAACTGCCACTTCTAAGGTAAGAATATTAGCATCTTTAATAACAGCTTTCTACTTCTTCATATATTTTTTTAAAAAAAACAACAACTCTAAGAACCAGCTAACTTTAAAAACAAGAAGTGTGTGCCCTTAATTTGCTGTTTCGATTCATTAAAAGTGACCCTGATGTGGTAAGGTTCATTTCTCCAATTAATCAGTAGAAACTTTAGTTGATTATCTTCCAAACAAGTTTTACAATCCTAAAGTAAGGTGAGGAGGAAAATCAGAAGCTTACGCGAACAGAAGCTGTTAGTCACAATTTGTGACATTGCCTCTTCTCGACATATAAATAGCTGGTAATCTGTCCTTTTATATTTAAGAACACTTAAAAAAAAAATTTTTTTACCCATGTTTACCCGTCTGATAAGCATGGTAATTTCGTTCAAATTTCCATCTAATCATTTTTTTTTCATGAAATCACCTCCTGTTCTGTTCCAGCCTACTACCGGCCCTGCAGAAAAGGCAGGGACAACCCCTTTACAAAAAGGCAAGAGGCTGGAACTAAGCCTGCCAAATTTATGGACACAAAACAGAGCAAACAGTGCAAAACAAAACACGAACCATGAAAACAGGAGCTATTCAAACGGTTGCCTTCAGCAAACCAGCACCTCCCACACATTCCCCTTTTAAACAGTTTCAAGGCGTGGCTTCTCTCTGCCTCCTTCTGAGGTGCCCCATTGCCTTCGTCTGTTTACTCCTAATTGACTGCCTCCTGCGTCGGGCGTCCTTGAACAGGGCCAGCTGTGGGTCATCTTCATCCACCCTGTCAGGCTCACACAGCTGGGTCTGCGAAGTAACCAGATGAGAGGGGCCTGGCTGAGAGCTCTGCGAAGCCTCAGGGCTATCCTCTGCAGGCTCTCCAAAACCCCCCTCCTCCTCCTCCTCTGAATCGTCCGACCCAACTGCCGAACCCACAGGCTGACCCTGAATCACAACACCTTCCCCCCAAAAATCTCAAAATGCTCCATTATAAAATTTGATGCAAATATCCTGCTTTCTGACAGCTTGACTGTTCTCCACATATTGATTGCATGGATTATTCGGCATTTGACATCAAAATTGTCTACGGAGATTCTCAGTCATCGAGGTCATGGTTGTCCCAAAGCTGCTTCTTCAAAAGGCAAGTGGACTTTTCATTTCTAATCCAAGAAGCATCCTCATTTCCCTGGATGGGGAGAAACAGGCTTTGACTCAATCCCGCCAAGACTGAGTGGCTGTGCATACCGGCATCTCGGGTCAACCAGACTATTCCATCTTTAACGATGGGGGGTGAGGTGTTACTCCCCGTTGATAGGGCGCGCAACTTGAGCGTCCTCCTGGATTCACGGCTCAATTTTGAAGATCACATAGGAGCCGTGACCAGAGGGGCTTTTGCACAGGTTCGCCTGGTGCGCCAGTTGCGGCCCTATCAGGACCGAGATGCCTTGCGTACAGTCACTCATGCGCTCATGACCTCCCGGTTATACTACTGCAATGCTCTCTACATGGGGCTGCCCTTGAGGACCACTCAGAGGCTTCAGCAGGTGCAGAATGTGGCCGCGCGAGTCGTGATGGGGGTTTCCCGATACTCCCATGTAACACCTCTACTCTGTGAGCTGCATTGGCTTCCGGTTGCCCTCCGGGTGAGATTCAAGGTGCTGGTGATGACCTATAAAGCCCTAAATGGCTTGGGTCCGGGATATTTGAGGGAACACCTTCTGCCGGCATCAAGTTCCCTTCATCCTGTGTGCTCCCACAGGGAGGGCCTTCTTAGGGTGCCGCCGGTAAAAGACTGCCGGCAGGTAACACCCAGGGGGAGGGCCTTCTCAGTGGGTGCACCTGCCCTTTGGAACCAGCTGCCCATAGAGCTTAGGACTGCCCCCGACCTTCGTTCATTCCACTGGGACCTGAAGACCTAGGTCTTTGAGCTTTCCGGCCCAGGCTGAGAGTTTTTAATTGGGGGTTTTATATTTTTCAGGGATCAAATTTAATTATTTTTAATTGTTTTTAACTTTTGTATTGTATTGACATTTTTAAATACCTTGTAAACCTCCCTGAGTCCTACGGGAAAAGGGCGGTATATAAATTCAATAAACTTAAACTTAAATTTCTGCCTGAATGCCCGGGAATGAAATCCAACTGCATTTTGTTTCAACCTTGGATATCTGGCTGATAACTTTCCAAGTTCCTGCATTTGGAAAGCTCTTTCTACACTCATGTTGACCAGAGACTTCAATTTGAGCCACCAAACTCTTGCATATTACAGAAAGAAAATGTTCTAAAATAACTACTCAGTTCAGAAGGGATAAAGTTGGGGAATTATCCGTTAGAGTCAGTAGAAGAAAACCTTCAATTTTCCTCTGTGGAAGCAAACATCTGCTGCAAATATTGTTTTACTACTCAACTACTCACTAATGAATTTCCAATGAGGCCCCAAGGAACTTAGCCTCTGTCCCCATAGTGTATCCTAGTAGAGATATGGAAAAATTCTACCATCAGAAGAATTGTTCATGCTGCTTGGAAGAACATCATAAAAAAGATCTTGAACCTTGTTTTTATCACCACGGACTGCAGGACATAAAGCAATGGTTTTTGTTCCAGAAATGCATGCATGCCTGGCTGACGAATTCTGGGAGTTGAAGTCCACAAGTCCTAAAAGGGCCACGTTTGAAAACCCCTGTGCTTAATGACTGAAATTGCTTCCTCTGCCCTTCTCTGAAAGGTTTCTATTGTGTAGTGGGTCCGACGCAAGGAAGAGACGCCAGCCGGAGTACGTGTTCAGCTCTTTATTGGAGGGGGGGTAGCGTACTGGGGAATGAGGGTTACCTGGCCTCCTTAAATACCTAGCCAGGTAAGCGGACAGCCAATGGGGTTGGCCCTAGGTTTCCCGCCAAAACTGGGTTTCCCGCCAAAACCGTTCAGGCCAACGCCCCCTGGTGGCTGTTGCTATGCAGATGCCTGCATACATAACAGTTTTGTTGCTCTGTGAATTTGTGAACTCTTCTCTGTGAATCCACAGATGCTTTGCGAATCTTCAGCTCTTCCTAAAAAGAGAGCAAATAATGTTTTCACTGAAACACACATCCACTCAGTCCGTGTTTTGTCCACAGTTTATGCATTTGTTTGGTAGCGTGCAAAATGCTCCTTTCAAGCAAGCAGCGTAGAGAATGGCTGCAAAAAAGGCTGGGTGTTTTTTTTCTCGCAAAATCCTCTGAAAAGCTTGACAAGACTTCCCATCTCCATGGCAGCAGATCGGCCCTATCGGTGAGGTATAGTATTCTGTAGCAGCAAAACCAAGAAAGATTATCCTGGGTTCTGAGCTCCATTTGAAGGCATCTCTCCAACCTATGTTAAGTGAAATATTATTTGAGGAGCTGCCACAAAGAAGAGGGGGTCAACCTATTCTCCAAAGCACCTGAAGGCTGGACAAGAAGCCGTGGATGGAAACTAATCAAGGAGAGAAGCAACCTAGAACTAAGGAGAAATTTCTTGACAGTGACATCTATTAATCAGTGGAACAACCTGTCTCCAGAAGCTGTGGGTGGTCCATCACTGGAGGCTTTTAAGAACAGACTGGACAGCCCTTTGTCTACAATGGTATAGGATCTCCTAGTTGAGCGGTGGGTTGGACTAGAAGACCCCCAAGGTTCCTTCTAACTCTGTTATTCTGTTCTGTTCTGAAACAAATAAAGCCAAGTTCCAAGAGCTGATAGGCCCATCTTTTTAGTAACCACAAACCCAACATGACCTCAATGGAATGTCAGTTTCATCCAAACCAAAGAGATGAGGGCCAGGGGTGGGAGTAGGAAGATAGCAACAACCAGATTTGGGGAGGCTAAGAATTTATCATAACTGGAAACCTGATGTCAACCCTGCTAACATTGGATGTTCCTGCTCTGACAACTGATGAAAATGCAGCCATTTTCTCTTCTCCTTTAACATGTTTTTTCTTTCTTTTAGAATTCAGGTGCAGCCATAATAATAACGCTGCTCTTTGGGAACTCAAGGATGAGCTGATAACTTTTTGGTGGGCTGAGGAGCTGAGGAGAAAGCCCGTGCTTGAAGCTAATTGGGGAATGTGATTTATGAAAGTTTAATTGGGGGTGGGAATTATATTATATATTATATTATATTTATTAAACTTATATACCACCCTTCTCCCGTAGGACTCAGGGCGGTTCACAAGGTTTTTTTAAAAACAATACAACAAATTACAAAAATTAAAAACAATTAAAATGATTACATTAACCTTGAATAAATAAAATCCCAATTAGAATCCAATTAAAACCCCAATTAATACTCTCAGTCCAGGCCTGTCTTTATTTCCTTCCTTCCTTCCTTCCTTCCTTCCTTCCTTCCTTCCTTCCTTCCTTCCTTCCTTCCATCATTTCTTTCTCCCACTCAGATCCTACCATGTTCAGACCACAAATTCACAATTGGATCCTGAATACTATACATCGGCTTTCATTCCAGTTTTTCAGTTTGCAATGTTGACACTGCTTTCTATAAATATATATTTCAGCCTCCCTCCCACTAAAACCCCGCAGACAGGTGCCATTCAAACATGTGTCTGAATTTCAATTGCAGCTTGGATTATTAATAGGCCTTTAAAAAGTTTAATTGAATCAGTAATGCTTTAGTGCTGTAAGAACACATTGCATTTATAGTGTGGACCTTCTTGTTTTTTAAAAAGAGGTCAGGAGATCAAGCCAGTAAAATGCACTTGAAATGCAAACTTGTGTGCGCTGATTTTCATTACTATGATCTTGATGTAAAGACCAGCACTTTGCATGGAGATATGCTCACCTGGAATGGGGAAAAATGGCAAACTAAGTAGCCATAGTAGTGCTGAAGGAAAAGTCTGCATCATGGTTCAGTCCAAGCCGGGAATAAACAACATGGCGACTGCTTTAAAAAGAAGGTTGAAGTTTATTTTATTTATTTTTTATTGAAAAGTTTTATAATACATTTTTGAATACAAACCCCCCGCCCTCCCCCTCCCCTCTCCCCAACCCTCCCCAACCCTCCCCTCCCCTCCCCGACTTCCCAGAGCTAAATACAGGGTATAAAAATACAAACAAACATAATCTAAAATATGCAAACAACAATAAAATATTAAATTCTATCGCACTTTAACTCTCAGTAAAATAACTACAAGCTAGTTATACATCATATAAAGCTAGTTATACATCATATAAGTGCCACCTATAAAACATTTTATAAAAATTCTTTCTTAAATTTTGCAGTTTATTGAAGAGGAGAGCCAGACAGGAAGATGGCTCTGGAAGAAAAGAGAGTGAGCACATGTAGGGAGTGGGTTTTTATACCTTCTGGGGCTCTTGAGGTTGTTTCCTGTTCCTGTTTGAGACTTTGTATTTCCTGTGTCAGGTATTTTGACCTGTGTCCCATTGGCATCTGTGGGTTAATCCTATTATGTCCCGTCTTAGAGTTGGGTGTAGTATGTAAACTTTAGTTGTCTTTGTCTTCTTAATCTTTTAGCTTCAATCTTCCTGGATGGTTTTCATCTGCATTTCTACAGAGCTGGTTTCTGCTTGGGAGAGGGAGACTTGGGGCTATTAAGAAAAAAAAACTGATCCTTTGAGGAAATATATTTTTCTGATCTTTTAATATTTCCTTCTCGGGGGGGGGGGCGGGCTGACTTCCCACAGTAGAAAATATCATGGAAGCATTCAAGGATAAAGGAGAATATTCATAGTTCAGGGTTGAAATGCGGGGTCTGTGGTACTCTCTGAGCTTGGTTGTTTTCCTGTAGACATTTCTGCAAGTAAACAACCCAGCTCAGAGAAGCCAGCTTCTACATTTAGAACAGAAATAGAATAACAGAGTTGGAAGGGACCTTGGAGGTCTTCTAGTCCAACCCCCTGCTCAGGTAGGAAACCCTATACCATTTCAGACAAATGGTTGTCCAATCTCTTCTTTAAAACTTCCAGTGTTGGAGCATGCACAACTGCTGGAGGCAGGTTGTTCCACCGGTTAATTGTTCTCCCTGTCAGGAAATTTCTCTTTAGTTCTAGGTTGCTTCTCTCCTTGGTTAGTTTCCATCTGTTGCTTCTTGTCCTACCTAAGAACCCATTGACCGGGACATCTACTTATTTAGATGTTAGAGTCATCCCTTACTTTTTCTCCAGTTTCACTTTATCTGCACATAAAATTCTGGGAGGTGATTGGGCCGAGAAAGAAGGAATGGACAAAAAATGCCTCTAACCTTCCTTGGCTAATCTAGAACCTGGGTCACTTCTGTCTTAGATCAACAACTTAGCCGATACTTCATACTAGCTGAAGGGGAGGATTTCAATGCAAAACACAGTTTGGAGACCCCTGCTGTGATCAATTGCAAGTTAATTCTCCCCCCAACTGCACAGGGCTTAAATTCCATGCAAATTAGGTTGTCCCAAAGGTGCTTTTTCAAAAGGCAACGGGACTTTACTTTTCCTGGAAGACAATTTTGCTTCTCATCTAAGAAGCTTCTTCAGTTCTGAAGAAGAATCCCTTGGATGAGAAGCAAAACTCCTTCAAGGAAAAACAAAGTCCGCTTGTCTTTTGAAAAAGCACCTTTGGGACAACCATGACCTGGATGACTGAGAATCTCCATAGATATGTAAATCAGGTAGCAAGATTGATGTCCTCCTCAAGCTTGATCCATTTTATTGGAACTCCTTTGAAAGACACAATGTAGTCCCTTGATGGTTCAATGGGTTGGCAAGGAAGCAAAGAGTCTTGACTTCTTTCCAGAATCTCTGATTTTCAAGATATATACAAGTTGTGGTCTGCTTCATATTGCTATACTCAATTGTCAAAGACATTTTCAGTCGAGGAAGAAAGCATGTTTTCTAAAAACAGGCCAGATGGCATTCAACTGCACTTTGATAGCAATGTGTGTAAGGTGACACGCAGTAGACTAATTTGCACTATTTCTACAGACAGAAAGGATAGGGGTGCATTTACAGGAAGGGAAATTAAGACCTCAACAGAGCTGTGGTGAATTTGTTTCTGGCATTTCCCCACCCACCCACCCACCCCCTTGCAAATATTGGCCCTAATATTCCCATTCAGGGATTGCTGGAATCTGTGCATGGATTTGAATACATCTGATTTTCATTTTTGGATCTGAATTATATACCTATACATAAGATATAAAAAATCACACAGGGATTCTTTAAGGGCCTGTGGGAAAGACCTTGATAGCCTGGGGGAAGACATGGTGTCAAAGGAACAATCAGATAACAGAGAGCATAGCCCACAATAGGAAAATGGGTGGGACAAGATGCCACAAGGGACCCGCCCTAATTTCTATTGGAATCTATTTCTATGCAACAACTACAGTAGTATTCAGCCAATAGATGGCAGTATTTACAAGTTTGGAGCTATGCTCTTTTGTTCTAAGTAGAGTTTCCTGTTTCTTGCTACAATAATATAGTTGAGCAGTAAAGCACATGGTGACTGTGCACTCTGTTTTCTCTGTGTGGTGCTTTATATAAACAGAATTCCTAACAGATGTAAAGGAGATGGAGGTTGGGAGAATTGCACTTTCAGGTTTGCAAGATTGATGTTGGTCTAATGGGGGTAAAACCAGACAGGAATTGCAACCAGATAAGCTAATTCTAACCGAGTTGGATGGGACCTTTGAGATCTTCTAGACCAGGGATAGGCAACTTTGGCTCTTTTATGACTCATGGACTTCAACTCCCAGAATTCCTGAGCCAGCATGGCTGGCTCAGGAATTCCAGGAATTGAAATCATGAGTCATAAAAGAGCCAAGGTTGCCTACCCCTGTTCTAGACCAACCCCTGCTCAAGCAGGAGACCCTATACCAAGTCAGACAAATGACTGTCCAATCTCTTTTTGAAAAACCTCCAATGATGGAGCACCCACAATTTCTGGAGGTGAGCCCTTCCATTGATTAATTGTTCTAATTGTCAGGAAAATTGTCCTTAGTTCTAGGTTCCTTCTCTTCTTGATTAGTTTCCATCCGTTGGTTCTCATTCTGCATTCAGATGCTTTGGAAAATACGTTGACAACCCCCCCCCCCTTCTTTTTGGCAGCCTCTCAAATACTGGAACATTGCTATCATGTCATCCCTAGTCCTTCTTTTCATTAGACAGAATGCACCAATTCCTGCAACCGTTCTTCATATGTTTTAGCCTCAAGTCCCCTAATCATCTTTCTTCCTCTTCTCTGCACTCTTTCTAGACTCTACGTTATTGTAAAGCTACACTGAGAGAATTTTACAAGTCTGACAGTTCAATTCTCTTCTACCCCTTATCCAGTTGTGGGCTATGTTGTCTCTTATCTGACTATTCCCACAGCTGCCTCGCTTTGCTCAGTCTCCTGGGGTTTTCCCGCATACCATTACAGGTTTAGTTTGGCTGAGACCAAATGCAAGTGCGATGCAGTTCTGGCACATAGAAAAATAGAAGAATGCTATTGCATACTTTTGAAATGTTTAGTACAACCATAAAATATTATGGGCTTTCTAGGATTGAGAGCAAATTAACAAACCAGCCTTTTACTGCAAAGGGCATTTAAGTGATTAGAGAGAGCAATTTGCATGGCTGTAGCAATAAAGCAACTCAAACCAGCTTGCCATGTTTTCTGCTCCTAAGACGTCTCTTTCACGTAATTGATCGAAGCAAATTGCAACCTACAGCCGAGAGAAATTTGCATTTGACGTAGAGCCAGTGAACTTTGAAACTTCTCTGTTTCCATAATTCTTTTCTTAGAGACCGATCTGAAAGAGAAGAAACATTTTAACTTCCTAGGAAGAAATGCTATTGCTTGTTGGCCTCTCTTGACCATGATGTTCAGCCAGCCATCTGCTAGGTAGGATGGGATTGTAATTTCAAGAATTCTCTGGTAGCTTGCATGCAATTCTCCCTATGACTTGCTTTCCCCAATAATAACAGCGTGATTCTTATTCCCCCATCCATACCACCTCCAATGCAGTTGAATAATTTATATGGACCAAATTGCTGTTCAAAATTTACAACTATGGTACCCTTGGTTAATATAACTAGAGAATACATTCAATGCTTATGTGGAGAATTATGCCCTACTATCTCAGTACATGAGCCGTGTTGGCACAGTGGTTTAAATGCAGTACTGCAGGCTACTTCTGCTGGCTGCCTGCTGCCTGCAGTTTGGCAGTTCGATCTTGACCTGCTCAAGGTTGACTCAGCCTTCCATCCTTCCGAGGTTGGTAAAACGAGGACTCGGATTGTTGGGGCAAATAGGCTGACTCTGTAAACCACTTAGAGAGGGCTGTAAAGCACTGTGAAGCGGCATATAAGTGCTATTCCTAAGTGGGAAGGAAGGAAGGAAGGAAGGAAGGAAGGAAGGGAGGGAGGGAGGGAGGGAGGAAGGAAGGAAGGGAGGGAGGGAGGGAGGGAGGGAGGGAGGAAGGGAGGGCAAGAGCAAGACTAAGAGCACTTACAGCAGATTTATATACCACTTCATTGTGTTTTCCAGCCCACTCTGAGTTTACAGAGTCAGCTTATTGCCTCCAGTAATCTGGGTCCTCATTTTACTGACCTTGGAAGGATGGAAGGCTGAATCAACAGCAGTAGTACCTAAACTTATATACCGCTTCATAGTGCTTTATAGCCCTCTCCTAGAGGTTTACAGAGTCAGCCTATTTGCCCCCAACAATCTGGGTCCTCGTTTTACCGACTTTGGAAGGATGGAAGGCTGAGTCAACCTTGAGTTTGTCAGGATCGAACGGTTGACAGTGAGCAGAGTTATTCTGCAATACCACATTCAAACCACTGCACCACCAGGGCTCTGTAAACTGCTTAGAGAGGGCTGTAAAGCACGGTGAAGCGGTATCTAAGTCTAAGTGCCATTGCTATTGCTACTTGGTTGAAATGCTAACAAATCACCATACGACGTAACAGCAAAACCCAATGTCAACTGTCCAGTTGGTGAAATCAGAAAAAGGAATTCCTCAGACATTGGTTTTCCAAGAGTATAAAACTTTACTGGATAAACCACATTGGCACAGAAGAAGCAAAACCAGCTCTGGGTTTCCCAAAGAAAAGCAAGCATAGTTAATTCCCCCCCACCCCACTTTCCCTATGGGCCATCCACCAATCCACCAATCATGCCTGTTCATTTTGTTATGAGAAACACTCTTTAATGCTGGGACATCTGCTCGGGGTGTCCTTGGGATGCCAGCAATGTCCCACGGTGCTTGAATTCTCCCTCCCTTGCATTCCACCCCCCCACACCCCTTTTCTCAAGCTGTGAGTGAAGAGGAGGTGTAGGTGAACATGTGAATCAGTCTTGACGGCCAAATTCCATGGCTGGAATAAATTACGCATGGTGAACTAATGTCTGCAGAAGGACTTAGTTATTGCAAAATGCTATTTTCTTTTCCACACTTGCATCTATTCCAGGCTGAAGTTGAGGGAACCTGTTGACCAGGCCTTATAAATCCTTAGTCCTGATGTTTTAAAGGTAAGTCTTCTGTTTTGATGGCAGATGGCTTTGAATCCATTTGGTAACCGTGTTCAGTTTTAATAAGAGCTGCTAAAAGTTGAACATGGAAAAGAAATGGGTTTCTTTAATTGTAAAAATTAGGGCTAACAGTTCTGGGCTACGAAACTGCAGTTCTTCAGTGCGTCTTGCCTGCCAATTTGGGTCATCAAGATGTTTGCAGCCCAGGTCTGAAAACCTTTCCAAATTCACTTTTTCTCTTGTGAAATCATACGTAACATTCCGATTGGCAATTAATTGCCAGTGGTTGATTGTCTGACATTATTTAATTTGATTTGATGATGTTATTTCTCTTGGACAGAAAGACTTTTGAACCTATCAGCTTTAGGCATCCCAGACCTAATTGCACATATAAGAAAGCAATAAGCAGTATAAGAAAGCAATGGCTATCTTTTGCACACTTCTTCTCAATATATTTTTTTAATATTTCAAAAAAAGAAAAAGGAAACGGTTCCACGTTTATATTAATGTTTACTACACATCTGTTTGGTGTGCCTAGATTTTATATCTAGTGTTGTAATAAAAAGGTAAAGGTAAAGGTTCCCCCGCACATGCGTTTCCGACTCTAGGGGCCGGTGCTCATCTCCGTTTCAAAGCCGAAGAGCCAGTGCTTGTCCGAGGACGTCTCCGTGGTCATGTGGCCGGCATGACTAGACGCCAAAGGCGCACGGAACGCTGTTACCTTCCCACCGTAGTGGTCCCTATTTTTCTACTTGCATTTTTACGTGCTTTCGAACTGCTAGGTTGGCAGAAGCTGGGACAAGTAACAGGCGCTCACTCTGTTATGCAGCACTCGGGATTCGACCTGCCAAACTGCCGAATGTCTGATCGACAAGCTCAGCGTCCTAACCTACTGAGCCACCGCGTCCCAAAGTGTTGTAATAGACGTGTTAAAATGAAGAAAAAGAATTCCCATCTCTGAATTAATCCAAGAATATCCCTGGGACCAGAATGCTTTCCTGACCATCAGATTTGTCAATCTGAATTAGCTGAGATGAAAATCTCTCATGTTTAGAGAGACATATTTAACAGAGCTCTAAACAAACCCTCTTTAGATATGGATTTCCATGACAAAACCTATTACACGCCCAAGGCATAATCATATTAACTGTATTAATCAGTTAACCTCATTTGAATTGGCTTTAAAGTTGCATTAAATCAAGCCACATTTAACTATTGTCCAGCATTGTCTACTTCTTCATCTTGGCCCTACCTATGTTCCATAAAGACTATTCAGGATCATACCCATATTGTGGGCAAATGTGGTGCTCAGCTTGGAAAAAATAAAGTTAAGGGTTCTGGATAAGGAAATTATTCACAATGACTATGGAGATTCTCAGTCATCCAGATCATGGTTGTCCCAAAGGTGCTTTTTCAATAGGCAACTGTTTTTTGTTTTTCCTTGAAGATGTTTCACTTCTCATCCAAGAAGCTTCTGCTTTGAAAGAGGGGACAAAGAGGTCGTCTACATTAAGAGTGAACAATCCTCTCTCAATAGAGGGAGAGGGATACGACAGTAGCTATCTCCTATTTACAACACGTTCGGCAGTTCCAAGCAGTTTCCACTCCCATTCGCACCACACAGGTGACCCTGAGGACACAGATAAACCTCCAAGGGGCCTCAACGACTTTCTAAAAGAAGGCAAATGACCAGCTGTCTGCAAGGAGTATAAATCCTTTCATTCTCCACCATAGAGTCAGAGCTGAAGAAGCTTCTTGGATGAGAAGCGAAATGTCTTCAAGGAAAAAACAAATTCCAGTAGCCTTTTGAAAAAGCCCTTTGCGATAATCACATTGACATAATGTATATCCATGATAGCACTGAGAGTAATTTATGGATAACCCTGCGGGACAGAATTTGCCATATGTGCAATATTGTACTTATTACTAAGAGAAGGGATGGTGCAAACTTTAATCACACCAGCCAAGGAACACTTCTTCCAGCCTTCCAGCTAATTCTTTCAAGAATTTCATTGTGCTTTCCTCAATATTCCCAGAATATAATGGTAAATGGGATCACCAAGCAAGGTCTTCGGGAACATCAAAAGTGAAGAGATCTTGACTAAACTGACTGAAACTCACAGCTTTATTCTTCTTACTGAGACCAAGGTGTCCAAATCAGAAAGAGCATGATAAAATAAGAATGGTTGGAACAAGAGAGAGTAAGCAGCAGTGTAATCGAACTGGTTTGTCACTGCCTTCCTGTTCAATTTCCCAGTTACGTAAATCTAGGGTTCTCTTATACTCTAGAACAGCGTTTCCCAACCTTAGGAACTTGAAGATGCGTGGACTTCAACTCCCAGAATTCCCCAGCCAGCTATGCTGGCTGGGGAATTCTGGGAGTTGAAGTCCACGCATCTTCAAGTTCCTAAGGTTGGGAAACGCTGCTCTAGAAGTCTTCTGTCCAAGTACTGACCAGATCTGATATTACTTCACTGCAAAGATCAACCAAGTTCAGTTAGGTGATCCTATTCATTGTGGCTGTGACTTACAGAGTATCGAAAAGATCAAAATATTTCAGAGGATTATCATCTCTTTAAAGCAGTCCTAGCCTCTATACTTTTTTGTTCCTCTGAAAAATAAAAAGCCTTGCAGTTGTTTTGCAAACCAAAATGATAGCTTGAGGGTCTTTGTTATGTAAATTAATTTCAGTACAATCATTAACATATCAATTAAAATGCAGGTGATTAGCCCATTTAAGAAACCCATGAATCTCCTCAGTTGATTTATTTTCACATATATCTCTATCTCTATCTCTATCTATCTGTCTGTCTGTCTGTCTATCTATCTATCTATCTATCTATCTATCTATCTATCTATCTATCTATCCCTATCTATCTATCTCTATCTCTAACCACACACTACACAGAGAGAGAGAGAGAGAGAGAGAGAGAGACAGACAGACAGACAGACAGACAGACAGACAGACATAGATAGATATAGATATAGATATACTGTAGATATAGATATAGATGTAGATGTAGATGTAGATGTAGGTGTAGGTGTAGGTGTAGGTGTAGGTGTAGGTGTGGGTGTAGATGTAGATGTAGATGTAGATGTAGATAGATATAGATATAGATATAGATATAGATATAGATATAGATATAGATATAGATATAGATATAGATATAGATATAGATATAGATATAGATATAGATATAGATATAGATATAGATATAGATATAGATATAGATATAGATATTTCAGACAACCTCGAGTGATGAAGCACCCACAATATCTGAAGGCAACTTCTGTTCCACTGGTCACTGGTTAATCGTCCTCACTGTTAGGAAGTTTCTCCTTAATTCTTAATTAATTCCTTCATTCTCCAGAGAATACGACTGGGAAGTATAAGAAAGCAATGCCTAATAGTTTCCCTAATATTGCCAAAATTGCCTGAGTATTATGAGGTAGTGACAAGCTGAGACAGACTTGAAGGAGACTTCATACTAGGCAAGGTGGGTGGAAGGGAATTGTAATTGGAATCAGCTGCCTGTGGAACTCCGGATGGCCCCCGACCTTCGCTTGTTTCGCCGGGGCCTAAAAAACTTGGCTATTCGAGCTTGCCGGCCTGGACTGAGGGTTTTGGGTTAAGGTTTTAATTTTTAATTATTTTGGGGCTATTTAATTTAATTTTATTTTAACCTGTATATATTGTACTGTTTTAATTTGCCCTGTAAACCGCCCTGAGTCCCTCGGGAAAAGGGCGGTATATAAATCGAAATAAATAAATAAATAAATAAACTACATTTTAACAATAAGCTTGTAAAAAATGGCTATTTAGAATCTTACGCTCAGTTAAAATCCCTTTGTCCTGATGAAGCGTTTCAGCCGGAAAGTCACTTTGCCAGAATGAACGGTGAGGTGGGTCAACACACCTTGACACCCTCCCGCAAAGAGTAGCCCACTTCTACTTCAAGTACTCCAAAGAGCTGCTTCAGTAAAGCCTCACTTGACGTCACTCAACCTCTGCTCTCAGCAACCTTTCAGCCCCGCGACTGAATATTTTCCGAGATACGGCCATTTTGTTCCTCTGGTCTTAGGGAAAAGATCCCAAAGAGTCCTTTTCATGAGGCAACTGGACTTCCTTATTTTTCTTTGAAGACATTTCGCTTCTCATCCAAGAAGCTTCTTCAGCTCAGAAGTTTGTTTGTTTTTTAATCCCATTTATATCCCGCCCTTTCTCCGAAGACTCAGGGCGGCTTACAATCTAAAGCACAAATCAATGTGCTCAGCAATAGCCTTCATTCTATGTATATGCCTGCTTATTAGGGCTTTTGGGGCCCCCAAGCAGCATTTTTACAAAGTCAGCTTATTGCCCCCAACCATCTGGGTCCTCATTTTACCTACCTGGGAAGGATGGAAGGCTGAGTCAACCTTGAGCCTGGTGGGACTCGAACCTGCACTAATGGCAGGCAGCTGGTGTTACTTAAGGAGGCATTAGCCCACTGCTCCACCAAGGCTCTTTTAAGTTACCGGTATTTTATTTTATTTTTTATTTTATTTTAATTCCATTTATATCCCGCCCTTCTCCAAAGACTCAGGGCGGCTTACAATTTAAGCACAAACCAATGTGCTTAGCAGTAGCCTTCATTCTATGTATATGCCTGCTTATTAGGGCTTTCGCGCGCCCCCAAGCGGTATTATTACAAAGTCAGCTTATTGCCCCCAACAATCTGGGTCCTCATTTTACCTACCTCGGAAGGATGGAAGGCTGAGTCAACCTTGAACTGAAGGTCTTCTAGTCCAACCCCCTGCTCAGGCAGGAGACCTTATACTACTACAGACAAATGGCTGTCTAGTCACTTCTTAAAAGCCTCCAGTGATGGAGCTCCCACAGACTCTGGAATGGAAAGACTAACAATTTTAAAAGGTTCCCTTGTTTATAGCGAGGCAAGTTGAACAGGAGACGACAGTTTTCCAGCCCACTGAAGATTCTTACGATTGGATGTCTTTTCAATTATTTGAAATATTGGCCTTCGTCAGAAAGTGCCAGGAATATCCTTCCAGAAAGGCTAGAAATACTATCACCGGAGACATTTTGGGATGTAATGAAATCAGGATAGGAAGGAGGGAGAGAGAAAGAGAGAGAGGAGAAAGAGAGAGGGGGGGAAGAGAGAGGGACAGACAGAAAGAGAGAGAGAGAGAGAGAGAGAGAGAGAGAGAAAGAGAGAGGGGGGAAGAGAGAGGGACAGAGAGAAAGAGAGAGAGAGAGAGAGAGGGACTGAGAGAAAGAGAGAGAGGCAGAGAGAGAGAGAGAAACAGAAAGAGAGAGAGAGATAGAGAGACAAAGAGAGACAGAGAAGGAGAGAGAGAGACAGAGAGAAAGAAAGAGAGGCAGAGAGAGAAAGACACAGAGAAAGAGAGAGAGAGAGAAAGAGACAGAGAAAGAGACAGAGAAAGAGACAGAGAAAGAGAGACAGAGAAAGAGAGAGACAGAGAAAGAAAGAAAGAAAGAGACAGAGAGACACAGAAAGAGAGAGACAGAGAGACACAGAGAGAGAGAGAGAGAGAGAAAGAGAAAGAGAAAGAGAGACAGACAAAGAGACAGAGAGAGACAGAGAGAGAGAGAGAGAGAGGGAGGGAGAAAGAAGGAGACAGAGAGAGAGAAAGAGAAAGAGAGAGGGGGGGCAGTCTGTATGCATGTGCACAAGGCCTTGCACAGGCCTACCTATACTTCCTACAAAATAACACAACAGAATACATCTCTTTCTGCCCTTATTAGAAGGTAAGGTGTATGGGATTGGGACTAAGTGGAGACTGTCGATTGTTGCTGGAGTTTTGCCCAGCCCCAGATGGATCTTTTTTAAAAATAAATAAATAAATAAATCTCTTGATCTAAAAGTTTTCCATCTGGTGATGTCAAGATTCAAAAGTAGGACCGGTGCTGCTGCAAGGAGAGATGAAAGTGTTGCTACAAAGACAAACAACCTTCGCCACAGAATGGAAAACAGATGGATCAATACAGAGGTTCCCCCCCTCCTCTCCCCATCCAGCCCGGTTGGATATTATAACAATAAACAGCAGGGAACTAAAATTGAAAGTGGCTGTCTCCTCCTCCTCCTCCTCCTCCTCCTCCTCCTCACCCCACCTCCGCTAAGTGTTCTAGGCTGCTTGATGGATCATTCGGAGATGGAAGAAAAGGCACCAACGCTTATAGAGGGGGGGGGAATTGATTTTCCAGCCTCCCCTTGGGACCTCTGTGCAGAAGGCTGGCTGGGAGTTTGGCAGTCAGGTCCTTGAGTAAAAGAGAGAAGGAGGCAGGAAGGGAAGGAGGAGCAGGCAAGCGCCCCTGAGTTGCACACTAGAAGCTTTTCTGTTCAATCAATTGGGGCATCGGCTGAAGGAAAGCCCGTCCAGGCTACTAAATGCTATGGCAGCACGTAATAGAATGGAATGGAATAGAATAGAATAGAATTAGAATAAGGAATAGAATAGAATAGAATAGAATAGAATAGAATAGAATAGAATGGAATGGAATGGAATGGAATGGAATGGAATGGAATGGAATGGAATGGAATAGAATAGAATAGAATAGAATAGAATAGAATAGAATAGAATAGAATAGAATAGAATAGAATAGAATAGAATAGAATAGAATAGAATAGAATTAGAATAAGGAATAGAATGGAATAGAATAGAATAGAATAGAATGGAATAGAATAGAATAGAATAGAATTAGAATAAGGAATAGAATAGAATAGAATGGAATGGCATGGAATAGAATAGAATAGAATAGAATAGAATAGAATAGAATAGAATAGAATAGAATAGAATAGAATAGAATAGAATAGAATAGAATAGAATAGAATAGAATAGAATAGAATGGAATGGAATGGAATGGAATGGAATGGAATGGAATGGAATAGAATAGAATAGAATTAGAATAAGGAATAGAATGGAATAGAATAGAATAGAATAGAATGGAATAGAATAGAATAGAATAGAATGGAATAGAATAGTATAGAATAGAATAGAATAGAATAGAATAGAATAGAATAGAATAGAATAGAATAGAATAGAATAGAATAGAATAGAATAGAATAGAATAGAATAGAATAGAATTAGAATAAGGAATAGAATGGAATAGAATGGAATGGAATAGAATAGAATAGAATAGAATAGAATAGAATAGAATAGAATAGAATGGAATGGAATAGAATAGAATAGAATAGAATAGAATAGAATAGAATAGAATAGAATAGAATAGAATAGAATAGAATAGAATAGAATAGAATTAGAATAAGGAATAGAATGGAATAGAATAGAATAGAATAGAATGGAATAGAATAGAATAGAATAGAATTAGAATAAGGAATAGAATAGAATAGAATGGAATGGAATGGAATAGAATAGAATAGAATAGAATAGAATAGAATAGAATAGAATAGAATAGAATAGAATAGAATAGAATAGAATAGAATAGAATAGAATAGAATAGAATGGAATGGAATGGAATAGAATAGAATAGAATTAGAATAAGGAATAGAATGGAATAGAATAGAATAGAATAGAATGGAATAGAATAGAATAGAATAGAATGGAATAGAATAGAATAGAATAGAATAGAATAGAATAGAATAGAATAGAATAGAATAGAATAGAATAGAATAGAATAGAATTAGAATAAGGAATAGAATGGAATAGAATGGAATGGAATAGAATAGAATAGAATAGAATAGAATAGAATAGAATAGAATAGAATAGAATAGAATAGAATAGAATAGAATAGAATAGAATAGAATAGAATAGAATAGAATAGAATAGAATGGAATAGAATAGAATAGAATTAGAATAAGGAATAGAATGGAATAGAATAGAATAGAATAGAATGGAATAGAATAGAATAGAATAGAATGGAATAGAATAGAATAGAATAGAATAGAATAGAATAGAATAGAATAGAATAGAATAGAATAGAATAGAATAGAATAGAATAGAATAGAATAGAATTAGAATAAGGAATAGAATGGAATAGAATGGAATGGAATAGAATAGAATAGAATAGAATAGAATAGAATAGAATAGAATAGAATAGAATAGAATAGAATGGAATGGAATGGAATGGAATGGAATGGAATAGAATAGAATAGAATAGAATAGAATAGAATAGAATAGAATAGAATAGAATAGAATAGAATAGAATGGAATGGAATGGAATGGAATGCAATGGAATGGAATGGAATGGAATGGAATGGAATAGAATAGAATAGAATAGAATAGAATAGAATAGAATAGAATAGAATAGAATAGAATAGAATAGAATGGAATGGAATGGAATGGAATGGAATGGAATGGAATGGAATGGAATGGAATGGAATGGAATAGAATAGAATAGAATAGAATAGAATTAGAATAAGGAATAGAATGGAATAGAATAGAATAGAATAGAATGGAATAGAATAGAATAGAATAGAATAGAATAGAATTAGAATAAGGAATAGAATAGAATAGAATAGAATAGAATAGAATAGAATAGAATAGAATAGAATAGAATAGAATAGAATTAGAATAAGGAATAGAATGGAATAGAATAGAATAGAATAGAATAGAATAGAATAGAATAGAATAGAATGGAATGGAATGGAATGGAATGGAATGGAATGGAATGGAATGGAATGGAATGGAATGGAATGGAATAGAATAGAATAGAATAGAATAGAATAGAATAGAATAGAATAGAATAGAATAGAATAGAATAGAATGGAATGGAATAGAATAGAATTAGAATAAGGAATAGAATGGAATAGAATGGAATAGAATAGAATGGAATAGAATAGAATAGAATAGAATAGAATAGAATAGAATAGAATAGAATAGAATAGAATAGAATAGAATAGAATAGAATAGAATAGAATAGAATAGAATAGAATAGAATTAGAATAAGGAATAGAATGGAATAGAATGGAATGGAATAGAATAGAATAGAATAGAATAGAATAGAATAGAATAGAATAGAATAGAATAGAATAGAATAGAATAGAATAGAATGGAATGGAATGGAATGGAATGGAATGGAATGGAATGGAATAGAATAGAATAGAATTAGAATAAGGAATAGAATAGAATAGAATAGAATAGAATAGAATAGAATAGAATAGAATAGAATAGAATAGAATAGAATGGAATAGAATAGAATAGAATTAGAATAAGGAATAGAATAGAATAGAATAGAATAGAATAGAATAGAATAGAATAGAATGGAATGGAATGGAATGGAATGGAATGGAATGGAATGGAATGGAATGGAATAGAATAGAATAGAATAGAATAGAATAGAATAGAATAGAATAGAATAGAATGGAATGGAATGGAATGGAATGGAATGGAATGGAATAGAATAGAATAGAATAGAATAGAATTAGAATAAGGAATAGAATGGAATAGAATAGAATAGAATAGAATGGAATAGAATAGAATAGAATAGAATAGAATTAGAATAAGGAATAGAATAGAATAGAATAGAATAGAATAGAATAGAATAGAATAGAATAGAATAGAATAGAATTAGAATAAGGAATAGAATGGAATGGAATGGAATGGAATGGAATAGAATAGAATAGAATAGAATAGAATAGAATAGAATAGAATAGAATAGAATAGAATAGAATAGAATAGAATAGAATGGAATGGAATGGAATGGAATGGAATGGAATGGAATGGAATGGAATAGAATAGAATAGAATAGAATAGAATAGAATAGAATAGAATAGAATAGAATAGAATAGAATAGAATAGAATAGAATAGAATAGAATGGAATAGAATAGAATAGAATTAGAATAAGGAATAGAATGGAATAGAATGGAATAGAATAGAATGGAATAGAATAGAATAGAATAGAATAGAATAGAATAGAATAGAATAGAATAGAATAGAATAGAATAGAATAGAATAGAATAGAATAGAATAGAATAGAATAGAATAGAATAGAATAAAATTAGAATAAGGAATAGAATGGAATAGAATGGAATGGAATAGAATAGAATAGAATAGAATAGAATAGAATAGAATAGAATAGAATAGAATAGAATAGAATAGAATAGAATAGAATGGAATGGAATGGAATGGAATAGAATAGAATAGAATTAGAATAAGGAATAGAATAGAATAGAATAGAATAGAATAGAATAGAATAGAATAGAATAGAATAGAATAGAATAGAATGGAATGGAATAGAATAGAATAGAATTAGAATAAGGAATAGAATAGAATAGAATAGAATAGAATAGAATAGAATAGAATAGAATAGAATAGAATGGAATGGAATGGAATGGAATGGAATGGAGTGGAGTGGAGTGGAGTGGAGTGGAGTGGAGTGGAGTGGAGTGGAGTGGAGTGGAGTGGAGTGGAGTAGAGTAGAGTAGAGTAGAGTAGAATGGAATGGGATGGGATGGGATGGGATGGGATGGGATGGGATGGGATGGAATAGAATAGAATAGAATAGAATAGAATAGAATAGAATAGAATAGAATAGAATAGAATAGAATAGAATAGAATGGAATGGAATGGAATGGAATGGAATGGAATAGAATAGAATAGAATTAGAATAAGGAATAGAATAGAATAGAATAGAATAGAATAGAATAGAATAGAATAGAATAGAATAGAATGGAATGGAATAGAATAGAATAGAATTAGAATAAGGAATAGAATAGAATAGAATAGAATAGAATAGAATAGAATAGAATAGAATGGAATGGAATGGAATGGAATGGAATGGAATGGAATGGAATGGAATGGAATAGAATAGAATAGAATAGAATAGAATAGAATAGAATAGAATAGAATAGAATAGAATAGAATAGAATAGAATAGAATAGAATGGAATGGAATGGAATGGAATGGAATGGAATAGAATAGAATAGAATAGAATAGAATTAGAATAAGGAATAGAATGGAATAGAATAGAATAGAATAGAATGGAATAGAATAGAATAGAATAGAATAGAATTAGAATAAGGAATAGAATAGAATAGAATAGAATAGAATAGAATAGAATAGAATAGAATTAGAATAAGGAATAGAATGGAATGGAATGGAATGGAATGGAATGGAATAGAATAGAATAGAATAGAATAGAATAGAATAGAATAGAATAGAATAGAATGGAATGGAATGGAATGGAATGGAATGGAATGGAATGGAATGGAATGGAATAGAATAGAATAGAATAGAATAGAATAGAATAGAATAGAATAGAATAGAATAGAATAGAATAGAATAGAATAGAATAGAATAGAATAGAATAGAATAGAATGGAATAGAATAGAATAGAATTAGAATAAGGAATAGAATGGAATAGAATGGAATAGAATAGAATGGAATAGAATAGAATAGAATAGAATAGAATAGAATAGAATAGAATAGAATAGAATAGAATAGAATAGAATAGAATAGAATAGAATAGAATAGAATAGAATTAGAATAAGGAATAGAATGGAATAGAATGGAATGGAATAGAATAGAATAGAATAGAATAGAATAGAATAGAATAGAATAGAATAGAATAGAATAGAATAGAATAGAATAGAATAGAATAGAATAGAATAGAATAGAATAGAATAGAATGGAATGGAATGGAATGGAATGGAATAGAATAGAATAGAATTAGAATAAGGAATAGAATAGAATAGAATAGAATAGAATAGAATAGAATAGAATAGAATAGAATAGAATAGAATAGAATAGAATAGAATAGAATGGAATGGAATAGAATAGAATAGAATTAGAATAAGGAATAGAATAGAATAGAATAGAATAGAATAGAATAGAATAGAATAGAATAGAATAGAATAGAATAGAATAGAATAGAATGGAATGGAATGGAATGGAGTGGAGTGGAGTGGAGTGGAGTGGAGTGGAGTGGAGTGGAGTGGAGTGGAGTGGAGTGGAGTGGAGTAGAGTAGAGTAGAGTAGAGTAGAATGGAATGGGATGGGATGGGATGGGATGGGATGGGATGGGATGGGATGGAATGGAATAGAATAGAATAGAATAGAATAGAATAGAATAGAATAGAATAGAATAGAATAGAATAGAATAGAATAGAATAGAATAGAATAGAATAGAATAGAATAGAATTAGAATTAGAATAAGGAATAAATAGAATAGAATGGAATGGAATAGAATAGAATAGAATAGAATAGAATAGAATAGAATAGAATAGAATAGAATAGAATAGAATAGAATAGAATAGAATAGAATAGAATAGAATAGAATAGAATAGAATAGAATAGAATAGAATAGAATTATCTTTATTAGCCGATTGTAATTCTTTTGAAGTCTCTTCCTGTTCTGTTTAGTTGCCAAACCAGACCGTTACTGAAGTGCAAAAGACAGACTCCATCATTCTTACGCCAAACTGTATCAGCAGCTCCTTTGACAGTCTGAGCTTCCTGACTTGGTGCAGAAAGAACGTTCCTTGTTGTGCCTGCTTAATGACGGTTCTACAATTACCTGTCCATCTCGAATGGGACCAATGACTGTTAAAGCCCCCTATTGGGGCTTCCTTCTTTTTTTGTTGTTGAACCACCCCAATATTTTGGACAGTTGGCAGATTGGGGAAGGTTAAGTTACTGGAGATTCCTGTCTTTGCCGGCCAAAAAAAATTGGAAACCTGTTTTTGAGAATGCAGAGCGCAAGCAAGCAAGCAAGCAAGCAAGCAAGCGTGTGCGAAACCTTTATCCTGGAAATTGGTGTGCCGATTGCCGTTTTTTGTTTCCTGGAAAGCAAAATTTGTCTCGGGCAGCCAAGAAAGGCAAGTCATCACTACGGGCGCCCTGCCCTCCAGGAGAAATTCAGAAGGCTTCCCCTTCGCCCTGAAATGCCCTGGATTGTGGTGTTTCAGAGCTGAAAATTATCAAATTCTCTGCAGGAAACGATTCTATGAGCTTCCTCCCAACCAAGCTCCGTTCTGAACTGTCTGTCTCTAAGGCGCTTCCTAGTAGAGCGAGCTGTCTTTTGATGGAGGGAGGCAGAAAGAAGAGTCGGGGAGAATTTTGATAGGAATCAGAGCCCAGTGTGAATGTAGACCGGCTCAAAAAGAGTTAGGTCTCATTCACATTGCGTAGAGTGAGGCAAAATCAGAGGAAGCAGCAGGCATTTCCACCTCCTCTCTGCCATGGAAGTACCTGGCCTTTTCTAGTCAGATACTTCAGTCCCAGGACTCCATCCTTCACCAGCCCATCTGCTCTACCTTCTCTCTGAGCACAGCTGGATTTCCATCGTTTGCTGTTCAGTCAGCCCAAATAATCACTCCACATACTAAATGCCAGTACGTCTTTGGGGTTACATCATTTAACAGAAGGACAGAGTTGGAAGGGATCCTGGAGGTCTTCTAGTCCAACCCCCTGCTCAGGCAGGAAACCCTGTACCTTTTCAGACAAATGCTTGTCCAGTCTCTTCTTAAAACCTTCCAGTGATGGAGCATCCCCAACGTCTTGAGGCAACTTCTGTTCCACCGATTAATTGTTCTAACTGTCAGGAAGTTTCTCCTTAGTTCTAGGTTGCTTCTCTCCTTGACTAGTTTCCATCCGTTGCTTCTTGTCCTGCCTTCAGGTGCTTTGGAGAATAGCTTGACTCCCTCTTCTTTGGGGCAGCCCCTGAGATATTGGAGCGCTGCTATCATGTCCCCCCTCGCCCTTCTCTTCATTAAACTAGACTTCACTAAACTAATTTTGATCAGTTTATCAGGGCAACTGGCTCAGATGCTTAGTGATTTGGCCCTTCCTTCATTGTGCAATTCCAAATTTTGCTTAAGAAAAAGGAAAAAAAAACTAGCAGTTGCAGCCAGACTTATGAATTATTACCCAAAGTGCTACAAAGTGCCAATTTTTTCCAATACTATATCAACATTGCATGTGGTTTAGAGACATGATAAGGAGATGGCTGGAGATTATCCATGATATCTATGGAGATTCTCCAACATCCAGGTCATGGTTATCCCGAAGGTGCTTTTTCCAAAGGACTTTCTTGGTTGTTGTTTTATTTTCCTTTGAAAATGTTTTCCTTCTCATCCAGGAAGCTTCTGCTGTTCACTGATGGAATGATAATGGATGAACTAAAGATGGAAAAAAGAAAACTAACCAAGTCCAGTTGCCTTTTGGAAAAAGTAACTTTGGGACATTATCCACAATGGTGACTTCATTTCTTTCTTTGAGACTCACATGAATTAGTGACTTAAACGGTTGATGCTTAATTGAACCAAATAATATTCTCAAATATCTCTGGAATCCATCCACAAATGTACAGTATTGATAGACAGACAGACAGACAGACAGATACTGTAGATAGACAGACAGGCAGGCAGGCAGGCAGGCAGGCAGGCAGGCAGGCAGACAGACAGACAGATACTGTAGATAGACAGACAGACAGATAGATGATGGATGGATGGAGATATACAGAGAGAGAGAGAGAAAAATAGATGGATGGATAGACAGATAGACAGATAAACAGATAGACAGACAGACAGACAGACAGACAGACAGACAGACAGACAGACAGATAGATAGATAGATAGATAGATAGATAGATAAAGATAGATAGATAGATAGATAGATAGATAGATAGATAGATAGATAGATAGATAGATAGATAGATAGATAGACAGGCAGGCAGGCAGGCAGGCAGGCAGGCAGGCAGACAGACAGACAGACAGACAGACAGACAGACAGACAGACAGACAGACAGACAGACAGACAGATAGATAGATAGATAGATAGATAGATAGATAACCTTTATTGTTATTTTTTACTGTGGGCACAATGGCACACATTAAAAATGAAATTTAGTTGCTTGCTCTCAAAGTGTGCACATACACAACACACATTTAAACATACTCTGTACAACATATGTATATAGACCTACACCCTGACATAATTTTAGTATTACATATTGTTCATCCTTCGTTCCGTTGAAATGCAATGTCTTCTTTTTCTTTCTATTTCACCTCAAAGTTCAACTCTGTCCATTACATGGCAGGTGCTGACTCAATAAAGATCCTTTTTCTGGGCTATTTTTGGACAAGGGTCTTGCTCTTTCAGAAAAGCATTAGACCAAAGGCTCAGAAATAGCCTGACTAACAGGGAAGAAGAATCCTCCTACACCCGAGATCACTTAGTCTGGCGTCTTGACAAGTGTCATTCTGCAGTAGCTGGAAAGTTGCAATGTTCGCTGAGGCCCGTTGCGGCACATATTAAGGAGTGACAGCAGGCAACGCTCCACGGGAGGTAGCGTAGAGGTTGAGGGAATCCATCAATTGCATGCCTTCATTTATCATGTAAAAAGAAAAAAAAGGGCCACTAATGCCTGCCACCTGCTGACATCCTCACTGAAGCAGAATAAAGATTTGTCGGTAAGGGCTCGGCAATCACTGCTGGCAAAGCCCCTTGCAGCTTTCAGACTGACAGAAAGCATTTTGCCATCTACAGTAGCTGTGCTCCTTGGCAATTCAGGTCAAGGGGCACTGAAAGTAGCCAACGTAACCAGTACGTTGAGATACACTACAAGAGTACAAAGCAAGAGCAGAACAGTTACGTAGCCGGTGGAACGGCTCGCCTCCAGAAGTTTATTTATTTATTTATTTGATTTGTATACCGCCCTTCTCCCCAAGGACTCAGGGCGGTGAACAGTGACATAAATATCAAAATGCACAACTACAGAAATTGAAAACAAATCAAACCCTAATGCCCAAATGCAGAAGATAAATTACATTAAAACAATAATTAAAACAAAACCCGTCAGACCAGACCGGATTGCTCAAACAGATAGGTTTTTAGGTCGCGTCGGAAGGAGCGAAGGTCGGGAGCCATCCAGAGCTCAACCGGTAAACGGTTCCATAGGTCAGGCGCGCCCACTGAGAACGCCCTCCCCCTGGGAGCCACCAGACGGCATTCTCCGAACGGCGGCACCCTTAGGAGGCCTTCTCTGTGGGAGCGCACTGGGCGGAGGGAAGTTGCGGGTGCTTCATCGCTGGAGGCTTTTAAGAGAAGACTGGACAGCCCCTTTTCTGGAATGGTGTAAGTTCTCCTACATCATAATTTAGAATTAGAGTGAAAGAGTTGGAAGGAACCTTGGAGGTCATCTAGTCCAACCCCCTGCTCAGGCAGGAAACCCTATACCATTTCAGACAAATGGTTGTCCAGTCTCTGCTTAAAAACCTCCAGTGATGGAGCATCCCCAACGTCTTGAGGCAACTTCTGTTCCACTAGTGAATTGTCCTCACTGTTAGGAAGCTTCTCCTTAGTTCCAGGTTGCTTCTCTCCTTGATTAGTTTCCATCTGTTGCTTCCCAGGTGCTTTGGAGAACAGGTAGATCCTCTCTTCTTTGGGGCAGCCCCTGAGATATTGAAAGATGGCTATCATGTCCTCCCTTGTCCTGCTCTTCATTGAACTCAACATAGGCAATTCTTTACATGTTTTAGCCTCCAGTCCCCTGATCATCTTTGTTGCTCTTCTCTGTACCCTTTCTAGAGTCTCCACATCTTTTTTACATCGTGGTGACCAAAACTGGATGCCGTATTCCAGGTGTGGCCTTACCAAGGCCTTGTAAAGTGGTATTAACACTTCACGTGATCTTGATTCTATCCCTCTGTCAATGCAGCCTAGCACTGTGTTGGCCTTTTTGGCAGCTGCAGCACACTGCCGGCTCACATTGAAGTGATTGTCCACTAGGACTCTGAGGTTCCTCTCACAGTTACTGCTATTGAGCGAGGTACCACCTATACTGAACCTGTGGGGGTTGAGCAGGGGGTTGGTCTAGAAGACCTCCAAGGTCTCTTCCAAGTCTATTACTGTTACTGTTTCCCACACCCCATTGCTGGCCACAGCTAAGGATTGTCAGAATGGGGAGATGAATCTGATTCAGTGAGGTAACTGAATCACATCCCAGAGTGGAATAAGTTGGAATAGGTTGGAATAGGAATACCTTGATGATAGCAGCCTGAGTTGATTCCATCCCAAATCCTGGCATTCTTGTGGAACTCGATGGTAACTTGAGTGACAAACGTATTCAAGCATCTCTCAGCAAAGTGAAATGAAAACAGCAGATTTTGTGTAAGGGAAAATAAAGAAGAGGGAATAAATATTTTTAAGCAGCAATTATATGATCATTATGTTTGAAATTAACAAATGCAA
>NC_139518.1:99041400-99052231 GCF_947247035.1 Vipera ursinii
AAAAATAAATAAATCCGGAGCTCTCTTTTTTAGGGGGGGGGGGAAGTGTGCACAGATTGCTCTCTTCTGCTCAGGAAGTGCTCAAATATTTTGGCATGTTTATTTTTCCCAGAACAATGGAGGCAGCACTTGCATATGAAAGAGATCCATTGATGGGGAGCTATCAGATCATATTTCTGCCAGCTTCTCATTCTAGAGAAGTCAGAGAGGAAAACGGAAGCTGGCAAAGGAAGCTGGCAATACGCTCTGGAGCTAAATTGCTTCAGCTCTTCCCCTTGGGATGCCACTGTAGGGTACATAAGTATCCAATGGTGGGGAGTGGTTAAAGTGTAGTATTGCAGGCTAACTCACTGCTCACGGTCAGGAGTTCGATCCTGACCAGCTCGAGGTTGATTCAGCCTTCCATCCTTCTGAGGTAGGTAAAATGAGGACCCAGATGGTTGGGGGGGGCAATAGGATGACCCTGTAAACCAAATAGAGAGGGTTGTAAACCACTCTGAAGCGGTATATAAGTCTAAGTGCTGTTGTTAGTGCATGCCAAAACAATTAGAAGAGTTAGTACAATTAGAACAAGTTAGCACAATTAACCAGTGGAACAACGTGCCTCTAGAAGTTGTGAATGCTCCAATACTGGAAGTTTTTAAGAAGAGACTGGACAAACCATTTGCCTGAAATGGTATAAGTCTTCCTGTCTGAGCAGGGGGTTGGAATAGATGACCTCCATGGTCCCTTCCAACTCTATTTTTCTATTCTATTCTATTCTATTCTATTCTATTCTATTCTATTCTATTCTATTCTATTCTATTCTATTCTATTCTATTCTATTCTATTCTATTCTATTCTATTCTAAAAGTCCAGTCTTCCTCCATCTCAATGTCTACAGCTCCTGTGTCCCCTTAATGTTTGGGCTACTTCTGAGTGCAAACATCTGTGTAACATTAACCGTTTGCACACATTACTGTTTTTCAACTGCAGGACACTCTTGGTTATAAATAGAATCAAAATCAAGTGTACTCTTAGTACTGCTTTATAAAGCCTTTAGTAAGGCCATACCTGGAATACTGCCTCCAATTGTGGTCACCGCATTACAAAATAAAGATGTTGAGGCTTTGGAAAAAGTGCAAAGAAGAGCAACTAAGAGGATTAAAGGCCTGGAGACTAAAACATACAAAGAACGGCTGCAGGACTTGGGGTTTGGTAGTCTAAAGAAAAGAAGAAGTAGGGGAGACATGATAGCAATATTCCAGTATTTGAGGGGCTGCCACAAAGAAGAGGGCATCAAATTATTCTCCAAAGCACCAGAAGGCAGGACAAGAAACAATGGATGGAAACTGATCAAGGAGAGAAGCAACCTGGAATTAAGGAGAAACTTCCTGACAGGGAAGAAAATTAAACAGGACGACAGAAGTTGCCTCCAGAAGTTGTGGGGCTTCTGAGGGGTTTACAGAAATAAAAGAATTCTTTTTTTGGGGGGGGGAAAGCCTACAGATTTTTTTTTTAAAAAAAAGCATTGTTGTTTGTGTTTTGGAAAGAAGCTGTGGTGAATTCAGAAGGCGATGACAAAATAACAGATGATGGGGAGAATCTATTCTTTTTCTTTCGAAATCTTGCTTGCACGGAGCAGAACCGTACCAGACAATTGGGGATACAGTGTCTGCCCACATCCTCACATTTATCATTCTCTGAAGGAAGACTGGCATGAATTCCTATCTTTCTCTACCTCCTGGAGCAGAAAGGAAGATGGATTGAAAGGTTTTTTAAAAAATGCAAGAGAGAGAGAGAGAGGGAGAGAGAGAGAGAGAAAAAACATCACACCCTCAAGATCCACATGTTAAAATGGAAATTATTATATGACAGTCGGATTGATCCCATTTTTTTAAAAAAAACCCAAAACAAAACAGTAGCATAAGGGAAAAGACAGAATAAGCTATGATTAAACACAATACTGTTTGCAGTCTATTTTGCAGGCTTTGACCAGGGGAAGAGAGAAGCACCCCAGAATTAAGGAGAATTAACCAGTGGAAAGGCTTGCCTTCATAAATTGTGGCTGCTCCATCGCTGGAGGCTTTTAAGAAAAGATTGGACGGTCACTTGTCTGAAATGATATAGTTTCTCCTGTTCAAGCAGAGGGTTGGACTAGAAGACCTCCAAGGCCCCTTCCAACTCAGCTATTCTGTTATTCTTATTCTATTTTCAGATGTAACTTTTCATTCATTAACCCATCAGCGAATCAACTCAAATATTAATTGGTGAAGGAAAAGCCCTCCGCTTACGTACAAAACCTCACATTCGAATTTGCATGAAATTGTGAAACTGTAGCTTTAAATGTGAGTGTTTTTTTCCCACCTTTTCTGGAATGTTTTGATGTTGTCAAGCATCCATTTATTTACAACCTACAATTAGGTTGCTACTTATGAGAATTTGGGGGTGTGAAATTCATTTCTCTTCTGCTCAGAAAACTCATTGAATTATCTGTTTTTCGTATTTCAGCAACAAGGACCGGTTTAGCCATATATGTGTGGAATTGGCAGGCGTGAATTCCATCAGTTGGGAAGAAAGAAAAAAAAGCAAAATGGCTTGGAATATCTTCATGTTGGCAAAGTCTTGCAACATTAATACAGATAATTGACTCAGAGTTGATTTACTTGATGTTCAACTTTGTAGCTCATTATCAGTCCTTGGTGAAACAAAATATTTTTTATATCTGCTTTGGCCTCAACAGCAATGATTTAGCTTGATTAGGAAAATATAGTCATAATTTCCAGCTCCTTGACAACTCAATCTAAATTAATACTCATTGAATAAAGTGATAGCATCAGCCTTGTCACTGAAGGAGGATAAATTGAATCCTCCAAAGTCTTGTATTGAAATAGATATGAAAAAGAAGAAAGATGCTTAGACAAAAGCTATTAAAATACAATCTCTTCTCTCTTTATTAAGTCAGGGTGTCCAGAGATGGTTACCATGTATACAAAAGGATCCTTGTGGAAGAATAGAATAGAATAGAATAGAATAGAATAGAATAGAATAGAATAGAATAGAATAGAATAGAATAGAATAGAATGGAATGGAATGGAATGGAATGGAATGGAATGGAATAGAATAGAATAGAATAGAATAGAATAGAATAGAATAGAATAGAATAGAATAGAATAGAATAGAATAGAATGGAATGGAATGGAATGGAATGGAATGGAATGGAATGGAATGGAATGGAATGGAATGGAATGGAATAGAATAGAATAGAATAGAATAGAATAGAATAGAATAGAATAGAATAGAATAGAATAGAATAGAATAGAATAGAATGGAATGGAATGGAATGGAATGGAATGGAATAGGAGTAGAACAGAACAGAATAGAACAGAGAATGGAATGGAATGGAATGGAATGGAATGGAATGGAATGGAATGGAATGGAATAGAATAGAATAGAATAGAATAGAATAGAATAGAATAGAATAGAATAGAATAGAATAGAATAGAATAGAATAGAATAGAATAGAATGGAATGGAATGGAATGGAATGGAATGGAATGGAATGGGAATGGAATGGAATGGAATAGAATAGAATGGAATGGAATGGAATGGAATGGAATGGAATGGAATAGAATAGAATAGAATAGAATAGAATAGAATAGAATAGAATAGAATAGAATAGAATAGAATAGAATAGAATAGAATGGAATGGAATGGAATGGAATGGAATGGAATGGAATGGAATGGAATGGAATGGAATGGAGTAGAGTAGAGTAGAGTAGAGTAGAGTAGAGTAGAGTAGAGTAGAAGAAGAGAATGTAGAATAGAATAGAATAGAATAGAGTAGAATAGAATAGAATAGAATAGAATAGAATAGAATAGAATGGAATGGAATGGAATGGAATGGAATGGAATGGAATGGAATGGAATGGAATAGAATAGGAGTAGAACAGGACAGAATAGAACAGAGAATGGAATAGAATGGAATAGAGGTCTTCTAGTCCAATCCCCTGCTCAAGCACAAGACCCTAGACCAGGGGCATCAAACTCACGACGTCACGTGATGTCGCGTGATGTATCAGAGCTTTTTTCTCCATTGCCAGCAATGGGATGGGCGCGGTTTTGTCGTGATGCGTCCGGCCCGCGGGCCAGCAGTTTGACACCCCTGCCCCAGACCATTCTGGACAAATGACTGTCCAAACTTTTTTAAACAGCCTCCATGACCACGGAGATGTCCTTGGACAAGCGCTGGCTCTTCGGCTTTGAAATGGAGATGAGCACCGGCCCCTAGAGTTGGAAACGACTTCCGTTGCTTCTTGTTCTGCCTTCAGGTGCTTTAGAGAATAGATTGAGCCCTATCTTCTTTGTGGCAGCTCCTCAAATATTGAAACAGTGCTATTATGTCACACACACCCCCACTCCTTCCTTTCTCTAGACTAGCCAGACCCAATTCCTGAATCTGTCCTAGCCTTGATTCTATCTCTCTGTTGATGCTTTGGAAAACAGAGTGCTTCTGTCCTTGATGAGTTTCCATCCATTGTTTCTTGTCTTGCCATCTGGTGCTTTGGAAAATAGGTTGACCCCCCCCCCTCTTCTTTGCCACAGGCCCTCAAATACTGGAAGACTGCTATCAAGTCCCCCCCCCCCCAGTCCTTCTTTTCACTAGTCTAGACATAGGCAATTCCTGCAACTGTTCTCCACATGTTTAAGTCTGCAGTGGTCTTCTCAAGGCCTTATAAAGTGGCATGAACACTTCACACCACGTTGATTCTATTCCTCTGTTGATGCAGCCTAGGATGGCATTGGCTTTTTTTTTTTTTCTGGTGGCTGCCACACACATTAATAAGAGATTTCAGGGCTGTGGCCATGTCCACCCTGAAGCATGTTGCACCCCCACCATTCTCCCCCTCCCCACCTTAAATCTGATTCAATTTTCTCCTTAGAAATCTGCTTCTCGGAGAAAATCCGGGCAAAGCTTTGGATTCCAGCCAATTAATATAAGAATGCATTGGAGTGCTCTAGCAAACCTCTCATTTTCATTGGCATGAAAAAAAAAAAAGCCTTTACGTGTTATTAGGTTTTCTGGCCAACAAAGATGAAAGAATCCACAGCAATCCACAGGCAAGGATCCTCTTTCTCCTCCTGTTGATATATTAGTTACTCGTTCGGCTGCAATTCTTCCTTAGCCTGGCAGAAAGCTGATCACTTTGCAGATGTATTTATTGAAACGGCTAACCTGCAAGTTTTGCCTCTCCAAAGGATCCTTTCAAACTCTGGCAATAAGCATAGTTGCGGCGGTCTTTTGGGAACCAATGTCTTGAACTTGGAGAGCTGGTGGAGATTTCAAAGCCGCATCCTGTTCGGCTACGTAATTCTATAAACCTCTGACCTTTCCTGAACTGAAGATTGGCATGGAGGCTAACGTCCAGTTCTAGCCTGGGCCTCTCTGACCCATTAGGGGACACAAAACCCAGCCAATCAAATAAATCCCTACATACAGACATATTGAAGCTGGAGATTAAAAAAAAAAGATGTTGATCTTTAAAAAAAAAAGATCCTAAACCTAACGTGCCACATTTTTTAAAAAAAATTATAGATATCAACTCTCTTTTTTTTATTAGAAAATTTTATTAAATGTACATTTAAAAACAAAAGCGGACATGATTCAACTTCCCTGGCTACAACACTACTATTAGTATTACCTTTATGTTACAGAAAGAAAAACAGAAACTTAAAATGCATTCTATGACAGGACAGAGTGTAACAAACTGTACATATAACATCTGTAAATTTTTTTGGTAAACTGTCTTTCAGTCGTCAGCGTCATATTTACATATCTTTCAGTTGTGTCCTGATATAGGTGCTAATAAGAAGTCCTTACGTTATCAACTAATCAAACAATAGTCATCTCAGCGATCCTCCTTATCTCTAATCAATCATACAAATTTTGCCAAATTTCATAATACTCTGAGTTTTATTTTTAATCTCTAGGATTAACCTGTTCATTTCGGCGCAGGATAAAATTTTATTTATTATTTCTTCTTCAGTGGGGTTTTCCTTTCTTTTCCATTTTTGGGCATATGCCAATCTTGCTGCGGTTAAAATATGCAATAATAAGTAGAAACATGCTTTGCTGAGTTTATCATTAATAATCCCTAATAAGAAGGTTTCTGGTTTTAAATCAATTTTTTGCAGTAATATTTCTTCCAACCAATTTTTTTACCAAAAATTTTGCGCTTTTGAACATTCCCACCACACGTGGTTAGTAAGTCCCTGGAAGCCTTCTGCATTTCCAGCGCGTCGGTGAGATTTTTTAATCTATTTTTGCTAACCTTGTAGGGGGAAGGTGCCGTCTATAAAACATCTTGTACAGATTTTCTTTATAGGTGGTGGCTGGCATTAACCTCCTGTTTCTATCCCATAGGTAAAGGTAAAGGTAAAGGTTCCCCCGCACACGCATGCTAGTCGTTTCCGACTCTAGGGGCCGGTGCTCATCTGCGTTTCAAAGCCGAAGAGCCGGCACTTGTCCGAGGACGTCTCCGTGGTCATGTGGCCGGCATGACTAGACGCCAAAGGTGCACGGAACGCTGTTCCCTTCCCACCGGAGTGGTCCCTATTTTTCTACTTGCATTTTTACATGCTTTCAAACTGCTAGGTTGGCAGAAGCTGGGACGAGTAACAGGCGCTCACTCTGCTACGCGGCACTCGGGATTCGACCCGCCAAACTGCCGACCTTCTGATCGACAAGCTCAGCGTCCTAACCCACTGAGCCACCGCGTCCCTTTTCTATCCCATAGTAATCACATATAAAGATACCTTAGATGAGAATGGAGACCTGAAAACAAGGAAAAGACTCATAGTTATCAACTCTTGTGAGGCACGCCGCTTGAAACCTGCAGATTCCCTTGGCAGAAAACCCCAGAGAAGCCCATTAAATCACAAAACAACAACGGTTCCTTTTATTGTCCCGACGTGTTTCAAGTAAAATCTCTTCCTCCAGGGAAATTGAGAGTTTGGAAAAGTTCATGAAGTTTTCTTCTTCTCTTCTCCTCTTTTTCTCTTTTTCTCTCCTTTTCTCCTTTTCTTTTACTCTTTTTCTCCTTTTCTCTTTCTCTCCTCTTCTCTTTCACTCTTCTTCTTTTCTCCTTTTCATTTACTCGTTTACTCTTTTTCTCCTTTTCTCTTTTTTCCCCTCCTCTCTTTTACTCTTTTTCTCCTTTCCTCTTCTCTTTTTCTCTTTCTCCTCTCCTCTTTTACTCTTTTACTCGTGCTCTTTTTCTCCTTTTCTCTTCTTCTCTTCTACTCTTTTCTTCCCCTTTTCTCTTTTTCTCTAATGGTGAGGACAATTAACCAGTGGAAGCTTCCCATCAGAAATCGTGGACGCTGGAGGTTTTTAAGAAGAGACTGGACAGTCACTTGTCTGAGATGGAATAGGTTCTCCTGCTTGAGTGGGGGGGCTGGACTAGAAGACCTCCAAGGTCCCTTCCAGCTCTATTCTACTCTACTCTACTCTACTCTACTCTACTCTACTCTACTCTACTCTACTCTATTCTATTCTATTCTATTCTATTCTATTCTATTCTATTCCATATTTCTATTCTATTCTACTCTATTCTATTCTATTCTATCCCATTCCACATTCTATTCTATTCTATTCTATTCTATTCTATTCTATTCTATTCCTAATTCTATTCTATTCTATTCTATTCTATTCTATTCTATTCCATATTTCTATTCTATTCTACTCTATTCTATTCTATTCTATCCCATTCCACATTCTATTCTATTCTATTCTATTCTATTCTATTCTATTCTATTCTATTCTATTCTATTCTATTCTTCTATTCTATTCTATTCCATATTCTATTCTATTCTATTCTATTCTATTCTATTCTATTCTATTCCTTATTCTATTCTATTCTATTCTATTCTATTCTATTCTATTCTATTCTATTCCATATTTCTATTCTATTCTACTCTATTCTATTCTATTCTATCCCATTCCATATTCTATTCTATTCTATTCTATTCTATTCTATTCTATTCTATTCTATTCTATTCTATTCTATTCTATTCTATTCTACTCTACTACTCTACTCTACTCTACTCTACTCTACTCTATTCTATTCTATTCTATCCCATTCCACATTCTATTCTATTCTATTCTATTCTATTCTATTCTATTCTATTCTATTCTATTCTATTTCCTTATTCCATTCCATTCCATTCAATTCCATATCTTCTATTCTATTCTATTCCATTCCATATATTCTATTCTATTCTATTCTATTCTATTCTATTCTATTCTATTCTATTCTATTCTATACTATTCTATTCTATTCTATTCTACTCTACTCTACTCTACTCTACTCTACTCTACTCTACTCTACTCTACTCTACTCTATTCCATTCTATCCCATTCCACATTCTATTCTATTCTATTCTATTCTATTCTATTCTATTCTATTCTATTCTATTCTACTCTACTCTACTCTACTCTACTCTACTCTACTCTACTCTATTCCATTCTATCCCATTCCACATTCTATTCTATTCTATTCTATTCTATTCTATTCTATTCTATTCTATTTCCTTATTCCATTCAATTCCATTCAATTCCATATCTTCTATTCTATTCTATTCCATTCCATATATTCTATTCTATTCTATTCTATTCTATTCTATTCTATTCTATTCTATTCTATTCTATTCTATTCTATTCTATTCTATCCCATTCCACATTCTATTCTATTCTATTCTATTCTATTCTATTCTATTCTATTCTACTCTACTCTACTCTACTCTACTCTACTCTACTCTATTCCATTCTATCCCATTCCACATTCTATTCTATTCTATTCTATTCTATTCTATTCTATTCTATTCTATTCTATTCTATTTCCTTATTCCATTCCATTCCATTCCATTCCATTCCATATCTTCTATTCTATTCCATTCCATATATTCTATTCTATTCTATTCTATTCTATTCCATTCTATTCCATTCCATTCCATTCCATTCCATTCCATTGTATTCTATTCTATTCTATTCTATTCTATTCTATTCTATTCTATTCTATTCTATTCTATTCTATTCTATTCTATTCTATTCTATTCTATTCCATATTCTATTCTATTCTATTCTATTCCTAATTCTATTCTATTCTATTCTATTCTATTCTATTCTATTCTATTCTATTCTATTCCATTCCATTCCATTCCATTCCATTCCATTCCATTCCATTGTATTCTATTCTATTCTATTCTATTCTATTCTATTCTATTCTATTCTATTCTATTCTATTCTATTCTATTCTATTCTGCATTCTGCTCTACTCTACTCTACTCTACTCTATTCTATTCTATTCTTTTTCTCCTTTTCTCTTCCTCTGTGTATAAGTTTTACTTTGTTCACTTATTATATCTCTTGAGTTCCTGGCAGTTTCTTCGAAATAAAAGAAAAGAAAAAAGACCAGATGTCATTACAGCAACCAGAGGAACAGAGAGACTAGGGCAACAAGAGAAAAACAAAATGAAAACTGAAGCGAAGAAGTATATATGAAGTATATATATGCTGTCCTGCATGTTTCTCCAATTAGACTAATGAAGACACCCGTAAAGATTTCTCTTCTCTAACTGAAAGGTCTAAATCTAACAAAACCAAATCTCGCTCGGCTCATAATAAGCTCTCTCTCTGTAAGCACTCTGGGGCTGCGGACTGATTCCTATAAAAAGCAGATTCCTATAAAAAGCAGTCTCTAGTAAGTAGCTGTGGTTTTTTTTTTTCCAACAGGCATGCCTAAATGGCTTTGAATGTCACCGTATTCTGGGTAAATTGGTCCTTCTGCAGGGCCATCAAACCCTTTATGTTTTATGGGCTGTTTTCTTGATTGACTGCAGAACAGCTAAATATTCATTATTCTTTTACAAGATCTGTTTGCCAGGAAGGAAAAAAAATAAAAAGGAGGACCACCGTGCTGGTGGTATGCTTTAATGAGTCTGGTTAACTTTTTATTACCCAAAAGCTCAATTGTGCCCAGGTGCAGTTCTGAATTCTGTTTATTTTCACTCTTTGAACTGAAAATCCAGAGCAAGAGCAATATTCATGGATTTCGGGATATACCCTCAGGAGCCGAGATCAGCCAATGTCACCGTTAAGGCAGCTGAAAGAGACGGACAGCAGCTCTCTTTTAGCAATCACACTGATGGGAGCTGATATCCCGAATTCAGGGTAAATCAAGTTACCTCGGCTAACCGTTGCTTGAGCTGGAGCCAAAGCAGAATAAAATATGACTTACTTGGATGTTCCCAACATTTTTATGCCTTTTTTTTCAGAGCTGCTTCTAGAAGCATAGTTGAAAATGAACGTAGAGGTTTCCCCTCTTGTTTCTGAGTCTAGGGGGCAGTGGACATACAATCATTAATTAAAAAAGAAGGAAGGAAGGAAGGAAGGAAGGAAGGAAGGAAGGAAGGAAGGAAGGAAGGAAGGAAGGGGATAAAGGGGAGGGAGGGGCAAAAGGAGGGAGGGAGGAAGAAAGAAAGAAAGAAAGAAAGAAAGAAAGAAAGAAAGAAGAAAGAAAGAAAGAAAGAAAGAAAGAAAGAAAGGAAGGAAGGAAGGAAGGAAGGAAGGAAGGAAGAAAGGAAGGAAGGAGATAAAGGGGAGGGAGGGGCAAAAGGAGGGAGGGAGGAAGAAAGAAAGAAAGAAAGAAGGAAAGAAAGAAAGGAAGGAAGGAAGAAAGAAAGAAAGAAAGAAACGAAGGAAGGAAGGAAGGAAGGAAGAAAGAAAGAAAGAAAGAAGGAAGGAAGGAAGGAAGGAAGGAAGGAAGGAAGGAAGGAAGGAAGGAAGGAAGAAA
>NC_139518.1:99054931-99059931 GCF_947247035.1 Vipera ursinii
AGGGATGAATAATCCTAACATCGGAAGATGTTTTACCATTGAGAACCCTTTCAAACTGCACCTTTCCTGACCTCTTAGCAGTAACAACCAGCGCTATGTGAGATCCTGGTAACATTTTGGCAGAAGATGACTATGGCAGAAGAAGGAGGGAGGGGGGAAAAAAAGGAAGGAAGGTGAGGATATGTCTTACTGTTGATGGTATCTTGAAACATTGCACTTTGTATAGTTTTGTTTTATGAAAGAGAGAGAGAGAGAGAGAGAGAGAGAGAGAGAGAGAGAGAACTGCTGTAAATCATTTGGGGCCTTTTAACGCTTCAATAAAGGGACGCAGTGGCTCAGTGGGTTAGGACGCTGAGTTTGTCGATCAGAAGGTCGGCAGTTTGGCGGGTCGAATCCCGAGTGCCGCGTAGCAGAGTGAGAGCCTGTTACTCGTCCCAGCTTCTGCCAACCTAGCAGTTCGAAAGCACGTAAAAATGCAAGTAGAAAAATAGGGACCACTACGGTGGGAAGGTAACAGCGTTCCGTGCGCCTTTGGCGTCTAGTCATGCCGGCCACATGACCACGGAGACGTCCTTGGACAAGCGCTGGCTCTTTGGCTTTGAAACGGAGATGAGCACCGGCCCCTAGAGTTGGAAACGACTGGCACGCATGTGCGGGGGAACCTTTACCTTTACCTTAACGCTTCAATAAACCTTTCAGATGGCCCGCAGAAGAATTGGCATGTTGAATTTCCAGATGTTACCAACTACCCAGGTTTTCTGGGGAGTGAGGACTCTTCGTCTTTTTCAACTAAATATTGTGGGAAGGGGATTGTGCTGACCGCTGCCGTCATGTTGGAACTGATCTGGCCCTCCCCCTACCATCAAAGGAACCGGGAATCAATAAGACCAGGAAAAAGAGTGCCTAAAATGCAAGCAGGTGGGCCAAGTTACACTTGCGCACTTTCCCACTTTTGTTGGACAGTGAGAAAGCTCCAAGCCCGTGAGGCAATGAGGCTGGACTTATGCCCTGCATTTGGGGAAAGTAGCTGCAAGCAGGCAGAAATGTTTCTGACTCCCACTTCTCTAAGGACAGGCTCAGCTCAACCCTTCTTACAAAGGGCAGAAAAAGTTTATAGCCCCAGAAATGGGAGAGAAGAAAGGCTCCTTCCTCCCTCCCTCCCTCCCTCCCTCCCTCCCTTCCTTCATCCCTTTCTCCCATCCTCCCTCCCTTCCTTCCTCCCTTCCTTCTCTCCTTCCTTCCTTTCTTCCTCACTTCCTCCCATCTTCCCATCCTCCCTCCCTCCCTCCCTTCCTCCCTTTCTCCTTTCCTTCCTTCCTTCCTCCCTCCCTCCCTCCCTCCCTTCCTCCCTCCTCCCTCCCTCCCTCCCTTCCTTCCTCCCTCCCTCCCTCCCTCTCTCCCTTCCTTCCTTCCTTCCTTCCTCCCTCCCTTCCTTCCTTCTTTCCTTCCTCCCTCCCTCCCTCCCTTCCTTCCTTCCTTCCTCCCTCCCTCCCTCCCTCCCTTCCTTCCTCCCTCCCTCCCTCTCTCCCTTCCTTCCTTCCTCCCTCCCTCCCTCCCTTCCTTCCTCCATTCCTTCTTTCCTCCCTTCCTCCTCTCCCTTCCTTCCTTCCTTCCTCCCCTCCCTCCCTCCCTCCCTCCCTTCCTTCCTCCATTCCTTCTTTCCTTTCTTCCTTCCTTCTTCCTTTCCTCCCTCCCTTACTCCCTTCTTCCCATCCTCCCTCCCTCCCTTCCTCCCTTTCTCCTTTCCTTTCTCCTTTCCTTCCATCCTTCTTCCTTTCCTCCCTTCCTTGCTTCCTCCCTCCCTTCCTTCCTTCCTCCATTCCTTCCTTCCTTCCTTCCTTCCTCCCTCCCTTCCTTCCTCCATTCCTTCTTTTCTTCCTTCCTTCCTTCTTCCTTTCCTCCCTCCCTTACTCCCTTCTTCCCATCCTCCCTCCCTCCCTCCCTCCCTTTCTCCTTTCCTTTCTCCTTTCCTTCCATCCTTCTTCCTTTCCTCCCTTCCTTGCTTCCTCCCTCCCTTCCTGATATTCAATTTAGGAAGAGTAGTATAGAGACACACCTACATTTGCACCTGAAGCTTCCACCCAACTGGTTCCCTTTTCTGCAAGATGCCTAAGCAATAGCGACCAATAAAATGGGGTGTTTTTATTAACTTCATACATGTACACACCCACACAGAGTGAAACCCACTGTTTTTGAAAGCTGTAGGGATCTCAGCAAAACACACATATTTTCTAATGTTTAGGAACCGACTGAGCGGAGTAATTTCCCAATGTCTGTTATTGGATAAACACAGCCATTCCCCTGTCTTCCTCCACTCCTTTTCTACGCCTAGAAGCTATCTTTCTCGAAAAGTAAGCACAGGAAAATGGAAATTAATCCTCAGGTTCATTTTCTTTTTTTAACAGGCACGCTTGGGAAGCTTCAGCGAAACGGCAGAGCGATTAACATTCCAGTGAGCGAGTCACAAAAAATGCCTTGTGTAGATGCGAAAAGAAATGTTGATTCACTAGTATGGCGGCAACCTCTTTCTCTGTTTCTCTCGAGTTTTTTCTCCCTCGCCTCCTCAAGAATATGTACAGTGGGCTGATGCCTCCTTAAGTAACACCAGCTGCCTGCAATTATTGCAGGTTCGAGTCCCACCAGGCTCAAGGTTGACTCAGCCTTCCATCCTTCCCAGGTAGGTCAAATGAGGACCCAGATTGTTGGGGGCAATTAAGCTGACTTTGTAATAATGTCGCTTGGGGTGTGTGTGTGTGAAAGCCCTAATAAGCAGGCATATACATAGAATGAAGGCTACTGCTAAGCTTGTAAACCGCCCTGAGTCTTCGGAGAAGGGCGGGATATAAATGGAATTAAAATTAAAATATATATATATTCTATTCTATTCTATTCTATTCTATTCTATTCTGTTCTATTCTATTCTATTCTATTCTATTCTATTCTATTCTATTCCTATTCCTATTCCTATTCCTATTATTCTACTCTACTCTACTCTATTCCATTCCATTCCATTCCATATTCTAGTCTACTCTATTCACTATTCTATTCTATTCTATTCCTATTTCTCTTATTGTATTGTATTGTATTGTATTGTACTGTACTGTACTGTACTGTACTGTACTGTACTGTACTCTACTCTACTCTACTCTACTCTACTCTACTCTACTCCACTCCACTCCACTCCACTCCACTCCATATTCTATTCTATTCTATTCTATTCTATTCTATTCTATTCTATTCTATTCTATTCTATTCTATTCTATTCTATTCTATTCTATTCTATTCTATTGAGCCTTGGTGGAGCAGTGGGCTAATGCCTCCTTAAGTAACACCGGCTGCCTGCAATTAGTGCAGGTTCAAGTCCCACCAGGCTCAAGGTTGACTCAGCCTTCCATCTTTCCCAGGTAGGTGAAATGAGGACCCAGATTGTTGGGGGCAATTAAGCTGATTTTGTAATAATGCCGCTTGGGGTGTGTGTGAAAGCCCTAATAAGCAGGCATATACATAGAATGAAGGCTACTGCTAAGCTTGTAAGCTGCCCTGAGTCTTCGGAGAAGGGCGGGATATAAATGGAATTAAAATTAAAAAAAAATACTCTAGTGAAGAAAAAGGAAGGAGGCACCTTTGGTCCCATTGACCTACAATTCTGGACCTGTTTCCACACACACATTCACGGAAATTGATGAATGAATGAATGCGTGAAACATAATAAAGAAAACTTTGACAGTCCCACCGGCGATTTTGGCATTTGCCAAAAGGAGAAACTTCACCTTTTCATCTACTTTCAATCCGAAAAGCAGCATGATGTTTTCATTCTCTACAGAATGCCCAGAATCTGTCAAGTTGGGTGGGTTCTGTAAATCCGATTAGATAAATTAAATAACAAATAAAGACACTGGCTATTCCCTCAGCCCTAAGCGATAGGGTGAGCTCTCTAGACTTGTTACAATATTGATCTTTTCCTTCTCCTAAAAACAAAATGCCAAGCCTCCTTGTTTTCGCAGATTTTCACGGGTATAGGTATGTACGTCTTGGCGTATTTGGGTGTTTTCCCGTGTAGGATTGAGGGTGCCTTGGCAATGTTTCAACGAGGTCCCACTCCTCATCTTCAGGCTGGTGTCTTCGGTTTCGACACCAGCCTGAAGATGACAAGTGGGACCTCGTCGAAACGTCACCAAGACACCCTCAATCCTACACAGGAAAACACCCAAATACACCAAGACTATTATCTCTATCTATCTATCTATCTTCTATCATTGTTCTCTCAGATGATAGATATCTATCATCTCTCTCTTTTTTCTCTGTCTCTCTCTTCTATCATCTATCTACCTATCTCTATCTCTCTATCTTTCTATCATCTCTCTATTATCTCTCTATCTCTATCTCCATAGCCAACTAACTATCATTTTTATCACACTATCACTCTGTCTGTCTGTCTATCTATCTATCTATCTATCTATCTATCTATCTATCTATCTATCTATCTATCTATCTATCTATCATTTATCATCTCCATCTTAAATGGAAATGACCATCACCCAAATAATCATTTCAGCTGCTGAACAACTCTTTGAGCATTTAGGACAGACATGTCAAACACAAGGCCCGGGGGCCGGATCCGGCCTGCGAAGTGGTTTCATGCGGCCCGCGAAGCCATCCTGGAAACAGTGAGGGAACGGCCCCCACTGCCTTGGCCCTGGCCCAGAGACCCTCCTTCTGCCAGAGACCCTCAGATCTGTCCCACTCCTGCCCAGGCCCCCATAGGCACCCTTGATGCCAACGATGTAGAGCTGGCCACGCCCACCCAGTAGGCCATACGCACTCTAGCCACGCCCACCCAGTAGGCCACGCCCACCCTGGCCACACCCACCCGGCCCCCTGAGGGCAACCGCAATGCTGTTGCGGCCCTCAATGAAATTGAGTTTGACACCCCTGATTTAGGAGGGAAAAAACCAATTGCCATCTATAATCTGTGTCTATGTGTAATTTCACAAATGTCT
>NC_139518.1:99062431-99087431 GCF_947247035.1 Vipera ursinii
TCAACTTCTTTTAACAGAATTGGCAGAGTTGGAAGGGACCTTGGAGGTCTTCTAGTCCAACCCCCTGCTCAAGCAGGAGATCCTAGACCATGTTGGACAAATGGCTCTCTGGTTTCCTCTTAAAAGTCTCCAGGGATGGATCACCCACAACTTCTGCAAGCAAAACTGATCCACTGGTTAATTGTTCTCACTGTAAGGAAGTTTCTTCTTAGTTCTAGGCTGCTTCTCTCCTTGACTAGTTTCCATCCGTCGCTTCTTGTCCTGCCTTCTGGTGCTTTGGAGAACAGCTTGACTCCCTCTTCTTTGGGGCAGCCCCTGAGATATTGGAAGACTGCTATCATGTCACCCCCTCACTCTTCTCCTCATTAAACTAGACCTACCCAATTCCGGCAGCCGTTCCTTATATGTTTTAGCCTCCAGTCCCCTGATCATCGTTGTTGCTCCCCTTTCCATACTCTTTACATCTTTTTTTTATAATCTGGTGACCAAAACTAAATGCAGCATTCTAAGTGTGGTCTTACTAAGGCTTGCGTGTCAGACACATGTAAAAAGGGATGGGACTTTAATTAGACTGGTATGACCACCGTGTTAAAAAAAAATTCTTACACCCCTCTTGCCTCCCGGCCTCCCCACCTCACACAAACACAAGAAGTAGCTGTCTTCTGCTATGGATATGGTCCAATACATAAATAGTGTAGCAGATGATCTCTATCCCACTGAACTATATTGCAAAAGGTTTTCCCACTCAAAGGATTGATCTGGGATTTGTTTCAAATTCCATTCTCACTTTGTCTAGTATCCAGATTCTAGAGAAGACTAGAATACTAGTCGTACTCATAAATGAAGGCAAATATACGTGTCCCAGGATAATTTTTTTTTTTATTTTAATTCCATTTATATCCCGCCCTTCTCCGAAGACTCAGGGTGGCTTACAAGCTTAGCAGTTGCCTTCATTCTATGTATATGCCTGCTTGTTAGGGCTTTCACACACACCCCCAAGCGGCATTATTACAAAGACAGCTTAATTGCCCCCAACAATCTGGGTCCTCATTTTACCTACCTGGGAAGGATGGAAGGCTGAGTCAACCTTGAGCCTGGTGGGACGCGAACCTGCACTAATTGCAGGCAGCTGGTGTTACTTAAGGAGGCATTAGCCCACTGCTCCACCAATGTTGCAGGATCCAATCTAGGTCGGCCACCTATACCAGACGTTTAATCTTCTGAGCTTCTGGACCCGTGCTGGGAGCCCATCCTGAGGGAATCTCTCTCTAGTGTCCAACTCAGATTGGATTCTGCAATTAGTCATACTAGTCTTGGTATGAGCTGCTGGGCTGATTTCATAAAGCTAAACAGAGCCAAACCTAGTTAGTACTTCAAAGTTCCAGAGCTGTTGGCTGGACTTGGGAGTTGAAGAAACATCCTGGAAAAAAATGATCGCAAACACTTCCACATGGTTCACACACACAGACACACACACAGCGTATGAGCTTTGCTACTTGAAGACTGGGGGACTGCTAGGGAATCCCATGTTAATAATTACTGTAGATTAAAAAGAAAAGGAGGGGATGAAGAGGAGGAGGAAGAGGAAGGCGGAAGAGGAAGAAAGAAGAGGGAGGAGGAAGAAGGAAGGGAAATAGGAAGGGAAGAGAAGGAAAGGGGAAAGAAAGAAAGAAAGAAAGAAAGAAAGAAAGAAAGAAAGAAAGAAAGAAAGAAAGAAAGGAAGGAAGGAAGGAAGGAAGGAAGGAAGGAAGGAAGGAAGGAAGGAAGGAAGGAAGGAAGGAAGGAAGAAAGAAAGAAAGAAAGAAAGAAAGAAAGAGAGAGAGGGAGGGAGGGAGGGAGGGAGGGAGGGAGGGAGGGAGGGGAGGAGGAGGAGATCACAATTACTTTCATCGAGCTGCCAAGAAAAGTCAAGAGGAACCAACCTTGGCTTAAGTGTCTCTATTCTTTTATAATTCATGAGCAATGAGTTGATCAAGCTATGCAAATTCCACACTTTAAAAGGTTGCGTGTGTGCGGCTACTCCAGCTTTCTGATAGATATTGGAAAAAGTGTACCATCCTAATCCAAGCCTAATGGCCTACCCCCAAAATAGCATTTTATCATTTTGCGGCCAATGAATATTTATGGTGGGGAAAATGGTGCCCCAAAGTGACATGAAGTAACATGGATCGTTCGTTGTTTCCCACTGAAATTAGGGGCCATTTGAAAAGTCTAATGGAATTGTGCTTGCAGTCTTCTCTTATAAAACTGAGAACCGGAAATATAATGTGCTAAATGAAGCGTGATGGCTGGACATGAAGCAGCATCACCATCCAGGAATTCTCAGTCAAGCTTCTCTAATTTTGTAGGACGGAGATAAATTTTGCTTTTGTTCGGCTCCTCACCGTGAAAGCATCTTCCTCCCATAGGTACGAACGCGCTGTGTTCTGTGTCAAAATCATCCACCTTGGCTTGGTGGCTGATTTCTATTTACTGATCCATCGGACCCCGACACAGAAATGAAACTGGAAGTTTTGTTCATGTGCTTGTGGAAAGGAAAACAGCGTTTTGGGGGTTTGCTTTTATAACAGTTATGAACACAGAGCAGGCTTCTGCATTGCTCTGAGCATTCGATGTTCTAATATCCATCAGGGCGAGTTCTACCTTAGGGTGATTATTTTCCTGAAGCGTTGCCTAAACTCAGAATAAATTAAGATGTTTCTCTGAAATGGCAGGCTTCCTGGACCAGGACTTGACACTGAATCTCAGTCTCCCAACCTCTCTTTGCTTGGCTGCTACAATCAGTCTAAGGACGCACAAGTGTGTTATTATTCTATGTTCTGTTGGATTCTGATCTATACGTAGAGTTGGTGTTGTATAGCTCAGAATCTAATGGAACATAGATTTAACAGAGTTGGAAGGGACCTTGGGGGTCTTCTAGTCCAGCCCCCTGCTCAAGCAATAGTCCCTATACCATTTCTGATAAATGGCTGTCCAGTCTCTTCTTAAAAGCCTCCAGTGATGAAGCACCCACAAGGGCTGGTGCTTCCAGCCAGGTGTTCAAATAGCCAGAAGCAGGATTGAAGAGAGACAAGTCAACCATGCGTGGAAAACATTCATAGATATTTCCCTTGAGATGTTGTGTTTCAAGTGCAATATAAAAGGATTTGGAAGTGAGTAGGGGGGAAAAACCCAGCTCCTTCTACTATGAAGCCATCAATTATGAGTCACCCTCTTAAAGAAAAAAAAAAACAGATCGTTATCCTAAGACAAGGAAAGTTTTCAAGTGAATAAAGGCACTGGAAAAGGAGAAAAGAAAGTTGGGGCTGCTTATTACAGCATTTGGATATTTTTTATTTTTATTTTTTTATTTTAATTCCATTTATATATCCCGCCCTTCTCCGAAGACTCAGGGCGGCTTACAAGCTTAGCAGTAGCCTTCATTCTATGTATATGCCTGCTTGTTAGGGCTTTCACACACACACACCAAGCGGCATTATTACAAAGTCAGCTTAATTGCCCCCAACAATCTGGGTCCTCATTTTACCTACCTGGGAAGGACGGAAGGCTGAGTCAACCTTGAGCCTGGTGGGACTCGAACCTGCAATAATTATTTAAAGGGCAATTGGAACTGCAGCTCCTACACATTTACTGGAAATAAACCTAAGTAGATTATCAAAACAATGTATAGTGATTCCAACCATAGAAGTTTAGGGAAAAGAAGGAAGGAAGGAAGGAAGGAAGGAAGGAAGGAAGGAAGGAAGGAAGGAAGGAGAAGGGAGGGAGGGAGGGAGGGACTCCAGGAAAAGGAATAGGGAGAGTAATAATTTTTTTAAAAAAACTAGTAGATTCCAAGACATATGCATTGTATAGCACATTCCCTCCAGCACTGTTGATCAGCTGTTCCACTTTTCCACGAATGGAATCTGCAACAGTGATTGCATTGCTTCCCTGAGGACGAGAACTGACATTTTAGTGGCGTGGCAAGGAATGCATAAAGTTAGGAAGAAGATAATATCAAACTTGATGAAATATAAGATTCAATGATACAATTATTAACAATGATTTTCTTTTAAATAAAAACACTAAATATATAGAAAAGGGAAAGCATGGAACAATTCAACAGGACTCTTGGACTGTCTGCACTTTGAAGCCATTACAAGCTACCAAAAGCACCAGAGGGATGGACAAGAAACAACGGTTGGAAACTCATCAAGGAGAGAAGCAACCTGGAATTAAGGAGAAACTTCCTGACAGTGAGGACAATTAACCAGTGGAGCAGAAGTTGCCTCCAGAAATCGTAGGCTCTCCATCAGTGGAGGTTTTTAAGAAGAGACTGGACATTCACCTGTCCGAGAATGGTATAGATTCTCCTGCTTGAGCAGGGGGCTGGACTAGAAGACCTCCAAGATCCCTTCCAGATTCTATTCTATTCTATTCTATTCTATTCTATTCTATTCTATTCTATTCTATTCTATTCTATTCTATTCTATTCTATTCTATTCTATTCTATTCTACTCTACTCTATTCTACTCTACTCTACTCTACTCTACTCTACTCTACTCTACTCTACTCTATTCTATTCTATTCTATTCTGACAATGTAGAATAGAATAGAATAGAATAGAATAGAATAGAATAGAATAGAATAGAATAGAATAGAATAGAATAGAATAGAATAGAATAGAATAGAATAGAATAGAATAGAATAGAATAGAATGGAATGGAATGGAATAGAGCTGGAAGGGACCTCAGAGGTCTTCTAGTCCAGCCCCCCGCTCAAGCAGGAGAACCTATACCATCTCAGACAAGTGACTGTCCAATATCTTCTTAAAAACCTCCAGTGATGGAGCGCCCACGATTTCTGGAGGCAAACTGTTCCACTGGTTACTTGTCCTCACTGTTAGGAAGTTTCTCCTTAATTCCAGGTTGCTTCTCTCTTTGGTCAGTTTCCAAACGTTGTTTCCTGTCCTGCCCTCTGGTGCTTTGGAGAATAACATGACCCTGTCATCTTTGTGGCAGCCCCTCAGATACCAGAACACTGCTATCATGTCTCCCCTATTTCTTCTTTTCTTTAGACTAGCCAGACCCAAGTCCTGTGGTCCTTCTTCATATGTAAGTCTTTCTGACTCTTACCGATGATGGTTGTAATTTAGAACCTACCTTCATTGCTTCTCCCCTCTCCTTTTTTCTGACCCCTCAGCCTAATGGCTTCTGCCCATTCTGGCAATATAAAGTAAAAGGTAAAGGTTCCCCCGCACACGCGTGCTAGTCGTTTCCGACTCTAGGGGCTGGTGCTCATCTCCGTTTCAAAGCCGAAGAGCCAGCACTTGTCCGAGGACGTCTCCGTGGTCATGTGGCCGGCATGACTAGACGCCAAAGGTGCACGGAACGCTGTTACCTTCCCACCGGAGGGGTCCCTATTTTTCTACTTGCATTTTTACGTGCTTTTGAACTGCTAGGTTGGCAGGAGCTGGGATGAGTAACGGGCGCTCACTCTGTTATGCGTCACTCGGGATTTGACCCGCCAAACTGCAGATCTTCTGATCGACAGGCTCAGCGTCCTAACCCACTGAGCCACCGCGTCCGTGGCAATATAGCCCTATGAAATTTCGCCCTTTTCAACTCCTCTTTCCATTCTTGTCTCTCAAAGCAGAACAAAGCCCCCACCAGGCTCGAAGACATTTTTCAGCGAAACGACAGGATCGTTAGGAAAGCGTTTGGAGCATCCACCCTTCCGGGAGATTTCCGTTTGGTTCAACGCTGCTTTTTCGAGCTGAAAAGGAAAAGTGGGGTCTGGCTGACCCATTTGTTTTCGCCCATAATTCATTTCATAGTAAACTAGCCCGATTCGCTAGTCCATGAACATCACATACATTACGGCCTCATTTGGTGCCACAGTACATCAATTTGACATCTGCTCTGGGGGGGGGGAAGGCCTGTGTGTTCTCCAAATAGCTTTTCAGATGAAAAATATTTGTGGTAGCCGGTTCATTGGGGGATACCCAGGTTCAGGGCTTTGATGAGGTCACCAGTGAAAATGACTTTCCATGGTCTCATCCTGCCCACCTTTGGGCTCTTGAGAGACAATGATACAGAGAGATTTTTGCTTAATGGGTCCAATGAGTTTCGTTGACCTAGGAGTGCAAACTGCTCCCTCATCGGCGGTAGAAATCAATGGTCAGAAAAGATTGATAAGCAAAGTACATGTTTGATTTTGCATGTGATGACAGCGGACAGAATCATATTTGCACAGTCTTGGGGAAAGGAAGGAATACCAGCAGAGGAAGAAATGTTTTTTTAAAAAAAAATAAAAAAGCTAGAACGTGCGGAAATGGACAGACCTGCTTTGAGGTTGAAAGAAAAAGAAGAAGCAGAATATTATCAGACTTGGGACTTATTTTATCAATGGCTGGAGAAAAGAAGAAAGGATTAGGAATTAAATTTGTGCTAGTGAATGATAAACTCAGACAACATGTTGCTGAATAAGTACTTCTGAATTGTGTGAAAAAAATTAATAAAATTTTACAAAAAAATAAATGAACAAAAACTATACAATCAGATCTATCCATCTATCTATTCATCTATCCATCCATCCATCCATCCATCCATCTCTATCTATCTATCTATCTATCTATCTATCTATCTATCTATCTATCTATCTATTTATCTTTCTATCTATCTATGAGATCTATCCATCTATGAGATCTATCTATCTATCTATCTATCTATCTATCTATCTATCTATCTATCAGATCTATCCATCTATGAGATTGATCGATCTATTTATTTATCTATCTATCTATCTATCTCTATCTATCTATCTATCTATCTATCTATCTATCTATCTATGAGATCTATCCATCTATGAGATCTATCTATCTATCTATCTATCTATCTATCTATCTATCTATCTATCTATCTATGAGATCTATCCATCTATGAGATCTATCTGTCTGTCTATCTATCTATCTATCTATCTATCTATCTATCTATCTATCTATCTATGAGATCTATCCATCTATGAGATCTATCTATCTATCTATCTATCTATCTATCTATCTATCTATCTATCTATCAGATCTATCCATCTATGAGATTGATCGATCTATTTATTTATTTATCTATCTATCTATCTCTATCTATCTATCTATCTATCTATCTATGAGATCTATCCATCTATGAGATCTATCTATCTATCTATCTATCTATCTATCTATCTATCTATCTATCTATGAGATCTATCCATCTATGAGATCTATCTGTCTGTCTATCTATCTATCTATCTATCTATCTATCTATGAGATCTATCCATCTATGAGATCTATCTATCTATCTATCTATCTATCTATCTATCTATCTATCTATCTATGAGATCTATCCATCTATGAGATCTATCTGTCTATCTATCTATCTATCTATCTATCTATCTATCTATCTATCTATCTATCTATGAGATCTATCCATCTATGAGATCTATCTATCTATCTATCTGTCTGTCTGTCTGTCTGTCTGTCTGTCTATCTATCTATCTATCTATCTATCTATCTATCTATCTATCTATCTATGAGATCTATCCATCTATGAGATCTATCTATCTGTCTATCTATCTATCTATCTATCTATCTATCTATCTATCTATCTATCAGATCTATCCATCTATGAGATCTATCTATCTATCTATCTATCTATCTATCTATCTATCTATCTATCTATCTATCTATCTATATCTATCTATCTATCTATCTATCTATCTATCTATCTATCTATCTATCTATCTATCTATCTATTATCATCTATCATGTCTATCTTATTCTGTCTAACTAACTAAAACTAGACTAGAACATAGAATAACAGAGATGGAAGTGACCTTGGAGGTCATCTAGTCCAACCCCCTGCTCAAGCAGGAGACCCTTCTCTCCTCTTCTTCCTCCTCCTCCTCCTCTGAATATCAGAGTTGGAAGGGACATTGGAGGTCATCTAGTCCAACCCCCAGCTCAAGCAGGATATTCTATCTCTCTTTCTCTTTCTCTATTTCGCTCTCTCTAGCTCTCTAGCCCTATTCTGTCTTTATCTCATTTATTTATTTATCCAGTTATATTTACCTATTTATCTCTATCTTATCTGTCTGTCTGTCTGTCTATTGTCTCCTATCTACCTGCCTCTCCACCATATAAAATCTAAAACAATAGTATTGCTGTTGTGTATAAAACTACAGGAAAATAAATTACTTTGCCCTTCAAAAAGAAAAAAACAACAAGAATACCAAACTACACGGATCAGCTATATTGACAATGAAAGCTCTTGCCTAAATGTCAATTATTAGATATTGCCCAAGATATGAATAGCTTTCACACTTTAATTGATATCTCATTAATTTGGTAGAGCAGTGATATTTAATTGATAAATAAAATGCCCCTCTCCAGTTTGAATTAACACTAGGAAATGCACTGATTTGAATATGTAACGTTCAGCTAATTACACAAAGAGCTAGCTGTACCTTTTAAGATAATTAGACTTCCATGGGTGCTTTATTTACAGTCTGGGGTACTTAACATGCAACAAATGGTTTATTAAATATAAATGGTCCACTTTGCTGAAGGCCCTTGCAGAGGCACTTAGTGTGATGTCTATGCAGCAAATGAAGAAGAAATTCACCCTTTCTTAAGCCTTTAAATGCTAAAAGCAAAGTAGTCACTAATAAGATATCTGTTAATGTTGCAGTGCACATGGCAGACAGGTGACTGTCCAATCTCTTCTTAAAAACTTCCAGTGTTGCAGCATTCACAGCTTCTGGAGGGCATTCACCACTTCTGGAGGCAGGTTGTTCCACTGGTTAATTGTTCTAACAGTCAGGAAGTTTCTCCTTAGTTCCAGGTTGCTTCTCTCCTTGATCAACATGGTTGATCTCTGTTCAAACATTTTACAATATTATTTACTTTTAAGATGCCTTATTTACCTTTCACCTGGACTGGGAGTTGATGACCCTTCAAGCTCAGTTCAACTTGCTAAAGTACAGTGTCCCTCTGTGTCATATAAAGTACGTATGACTTTAAGTATGTGTCATACTAAAAGAAGAGGATACTTGTAGCTGAGGGGTTGAACTGTGGGGTCCTTGGTGCTCTCTGAGCTTGGAAGGTTTTTCTTGCAGACATTTCATTATCCAACTAGGTAACATCATCAGTGCTAGAAGGGAGTGAGGGAGGAGGAGGAGGAGGAGGAAGAGGAAGAGGATAGGGTCCTTGGTGCTCTCTGAGTTTGATTCTTTTCTTACTGACCTTTCCTTATCAAAGTGGGTAATATCATCAGTGCTAGAAGAGAATGGTATTTATGGAGGAGGAGGAGGAGGAGGAGGAGGAGGAGGAGGAGGAGGAGGAGGAGGAGGAGGAGGAGGAGGAGGAGGACTGTGGGGTCATTTCCATGTGGCTTGTTTCCAGATTACTTTGGTGATAAAGTGATGAGCTCTCATTAGGAAGAACCATCTGGATCAGAAAGCCAGAATCTTTCATTATCTCCAAGGTGGCACAGGAATAATTTGAAAAGGTTCGCCAATAGTTCCCTCAAAAGTGGATCCTTTCAGAGCAGAAGTCCTGAATCTTGAAGAAGCTGCAGAAGGGAAAGATTGTAATTTAATGGAACAAAGGACAACGGGAAAATTTTACTTCTTATATTTTATGCGCAGAAAAGAGCTGAGCCTATGCATTACACATTGCATATTATAAAGCAGTAATCTTTCTAATAGGTGGGTGCTGAGTTTGATTACAAGTTTAGCGTGGGTAGAATAAATGGACTGGGCAAAAGCTAAAAGCAAGGCAGGGTCCTTAGAATATATCAGATTTAATCAGCCAAATGTATCCCTCCAGGCTACTTTGGCCTGACCTAAGCTTTCCAGAGGAAAGCAGGAGTTCAAAATAGTATTTCTGCAATGTAATTTCAGGTGCCGCGAAGCCACATTAGCAAAGAAGTATGGAAGCTATTTCTCATGCTGAGATTTGCATGGCTGGTAAAGTTAACACCACGCAGGCTGGCTGCTTTGAACCTCCTTGTCAAACATCCAAAGGCTTTTAGCTCCATGCCAGCTGAATGACCTCCCTCAAGCTGGCTCAAATTGAGCTGTAACTAAGAGAGATGGGACACAGGCAGGTAGAAATCTTGGTTTTTCTCTTTTTCCACACTCTTATTCTGATTGGATCAGTCCACTTACTCCTGATGGAAAAATGCATTGTAAGGATTGTATGCCGATTTGGTGTACATCCAAAGTGACAACAAAGTTATTATTCTATTCTATTGTGGGATGCTTGATGCTCTCTGAACTTGATTGTTTCCTTGCGGAGGTTTCATTAGCCAGCCAGGTAACATAATCGCTGATTATACTGATGATGTTACCCAGTTGGGTAATGAGATGTCTGCAAGAAAAAACCCCAGGTTCAGAGAGCACCAAGGACCCCACAGTTCAAACCCTGAGCTGCAAGTATCCTCTTCTGTTGGTACTGCAAAAAATTCCTCTGGAGAAGCTGCTTATGTAGACTTTGGAAAAAGTTCAGAGAAGAGCAAGTTAGGTGATCCAAGGCCTGGAGAATGAAACATACGAAGCACAGCTGCAGGACTTGGGTTTGGCTAGTCTAAAGAAAAGAAGAAACAGGGGTAACATGATAGCAGTCTTCCAGTATTTGAGGGGCTGCCAGAAAGAAGAGGAGGTCACATTCTTCACCAAAGCACCAGAGGGATGGACAAGAAATAATGGTTAGAAACTGACCAAAGAGAGAAGCAACCTGGATTTAAGGAGAAACTTCCTAACAGTGAGGACAATTAACCAGTTGAACACCTTGCCTCCAGAAGTTGTGGGTGCTTCATCACTGGAGGTTTTTAAGAAGTGACTGGACAGCCACTTATCTGAGATGGTATAGGTTCTCCTGCTTGAGCAGGTGGTTGGACTAGAAGATCTCCAAGGTCCCTCCCAGATCTATTCTGTTCTATTCTATTCTATTCTATTCTATTCTATTCTATTCTATTCTATTCTATTCTATTCTATTCTATTCTATTCTATTCTATTCTATTCTATTCTATTCTAATGTAGGATTATTCCTCATTATTAGCTAGCAGTTGTTCCTGGGACACAGCTAGGATTGCTTCAGGTCCATATAATAAGTGTCCTTATTATATGGAGGGAAGCTACTTATCCTACTAGTAGTAATAGTGTAGGAGATGACCAGGCTAAGCTGAGGGAGGGGTCAAATGTGTCATCAGCCTTGAGTCCCTTCATGGCCACAAAAGATCTCAGTCCAACCCAGATTGAATCCTGTTGACTCTTATCTACTGGCAATTTGCCTTGACTGTTAGTGGTTCAGTGCCATGCGTTTGCAAAGTGGTCATTTTGTTTCCCCACTGTACAGATCTGCATAATGGCTCACTCCATTGTGCTGCATATACACATTGCTTAGTTTGTGTCTGGGTGTTTTATCCTTGGGGTGGACAAGCTGCTGCCTTGAGGACACAGATAAACCTCCAAGTGGCCTCAATGACTCTCTAAAAGAAGGCAAGTGACCAACCATCTGCAAGGAGTATAAATCCTTCCATTCCCCACCATCCAGTCAGAACTGAAGAAGCTTCTTGGATGAGAAGCGAAACGTCTTCAAAGAAAAACAAAGGAAGTCCAGTTGCCTCCTGAAAAAAGCCCCTTTGGGACAATCAGGACCTGGATAGACTGAGAATGTCCATAGACTTCAGAGAATAGTTTGACTCCCCCCCCATCTTTGTAGGAACCCCTCAAATATTGGAGCAGTGCTGTCGTGTCACCCCTCGTCCTTCTCTTCATTAAACTAGACATACCCAAATCCAGCAACCGTTCTCCATATGTTTTAGCCTCCAGTCCCCTCATCATCTTTGTTGCTCTTCTCTGCACTCTTTCTAGAGTCTCAACATCTCAATATTTTCCTTGTGTCTATCAGACACAGTGGGGAACGAGTTGGCCTCCAGCAATTGGGTATGTGTAGTTTAACGAAGAGAAGGGTGAGGGGTGACATGATAGCAGTGTTCCAATATCTCGGGGGCTGCCACAAAGAAGAGGGAGTCAAACTATTCTCCAAAGCACCTGAAAGCAGGACAAGAAGCAACAGATGGAAACTAGTCAAGGAGAGAAGCAACCTGGAACTAAGGAGAAACTTCCTGACAGTTAGAACAATTAACCGGTGGAACAACCTGCCTCCAGAAGTGGTGAATGCTCCAACACTGGAGGTTTTTAAGAAGAGACTGGACAGCCATTTGCCTGAAATGGTATAGGGTTTCCTGCCTGAGCAGGGGGTTGGACTAGATGACCTCCAAGGTCCCTTCCAACTTATTATTATTATTATTATTATTATTATTATTATTATTATTATTATTATTATTATTATTATTCGTGTTATATCATGGTGACCAAAACTGGATACAATATTCCAAGTGTGTTCTTACCGAGGCTTTATAAAGCGACACTAACATTTCACGTTAATACGCCTTTGCTTTGTTTGACAGTCCTTGCTACCGTGGTAATTCTGTCACCTGAGTGCAAATCTGACCACCTCCCCAGAAATCATTTGCATCCGAAACCCTTTCAGCCTATCCATTTATTGATAAGATGTCTCAGCCGGCTCTGTCTGTTTGATGGTATCCAACAACAGATTTCCGCCTGTCACTTCTGGAAGATGCAAACGGCTTTGGCCAGAAGAGAACCAAACATTAAACCGGGAAGGTTAACGGAAGCAGGCTAGGTTTCCTGAGCAATCATGAAAAAAAGGAAGAAGCAAGAAACAGAGGCTGGTTTGAAAAAATCAACTGATCCCCTTCCCTTTTGCGGCGCATCATGCAAAAACAGAACACCCTTAATTTAGGTTTTAATAGCTGCAACTCTCTGGCGGGCTGAGGGAAGGATATTAATTCTGTCGCAGTATTGGATTAGAATGGAGGCAGCGGCAATTTGTTTTACCTGTTGTATTGATTTAACTACAGCAGATAATGGCCTGACACGAAGCAGTAGAAATCAAATCCCTGTGTGCAGCCTCAGAATGCTTTGTATGACGCTCCCGTAGGCTCCTTCCAAAGTGTTGTATTTCTTAGAGGTGTGACCCCTAAGGTAGATACGGGATGATGGTGGCTGATGACGGAGGGGCTATAGCTATGGAGCACCTATTAAGGAAGTTGACTCACTGGTCTCCTTTACTCCTATCTCTAGCTGATATTATTTATTTATTTATTTATTTATTTATTTATTTATTTTATTGGATTTGTATACCGCCCGATTCCCATAGGACTCAGGGCGGTTTACAGGGCAGTTCAAACCATGAAATACAAAAAAATTAAAATCAATTAAAAGAATTAAATTAAATTCAAGCCCCAAGATTAAATCTAAAACCCAGTTAAATTAACAACCCCACAGTCTGGACCAAACAGATCGAAGAGCCAAGTTTTCAGGTCCCGGCGAAATGAGCGAAGGTCGGGGGCAGTTCTGTGGGCAGTTGGTTCCATAGGGCAGGTGCACCCACAGAGAACGCCCTTCCCCTGGGAATAACCCGCCGGCATTCATTAACTGGCGGTACCCTGAGAAGGCCCTCCCTGTGGGGGCGCACAGGATGATGGGAAGATGATGCCGGCAGCAGGTGTTCCCTTAGATAGTCCGGACCCAAGCCATTTAGAGCTTTATAGGTCATTACCAGCACCTTGAATCTCACCCGGAGGGCAACTGGAAGCCAATGTATATTAGTAAATTATTATTATTAAATATTAGTAAGTTGAGACATGGCAAATGACTTTGCTCCAGCTGTGGGGGTGCAGTAGTTAGAATGCAGCACTGCAGGCTACTTCTGCTGACTGCCGGCTGTCGGCAGTTCGATTCTCACTGGCTCAAGGTTGACTCAGCCTTCCATCCTTCCGAGGTAGGTAAAAGGAGGACCCAGATTGTTGGAGGCAAGAGGCTGACTCGGTAAACTGCTTAGAGAGGGACGAAAAAGCACCACAACGCAGTATATAAATCTTAAGTGCTATTGCTATCGCTATCGATTCATCCTTCCATCCTTTCAAGGTCAGTAAAAGGAGGACCCAGATTGTTGGGGGGTGAGATGCTGACTTTGTAAACTGTGTAGAGAGGGCTGTAAAGCACTGTGAAGCGGTATACAAGTCTAAGTGCTACTGCTCTTGACTCAGCCTTCCATCCTTCTGAGGTCGGTAAAATAAGGACTCAGATAGTTGGGGGCCACATGCTGACTCTGTAAACTGCTTAGAGAGGGCTGTTAAGCAGTATATAAATCTAAGCGCTATTGCTAGTGCTATTTTGGCTGGACAAGCAGTGGCCTTCTGGATAAAGTGGGCTTGCAACTCATCCAACCAGTTAGCCTTCAGCTGCTGGTTAAAAATATGGGGAGTTATGGCCTGTTACACCTGCTTTTTTGTTGCTGCTTAGAGTAGAGACATACATCTTCCTCTTCAGGTGGTGGGTTTACGTAGGTATGCAGTAGTGCTATATCTAAAAAGTCCAGCTAAGAGACATTATGTAAGGCTGATCTGGGAGGCTAACCAGAGTTAGCCTTGGTTATTCCTTGGATAAGGGACCATCCAACGTTGTAGATTAGAGAAATTCAGAAAGAATCCCAGAAGAAATAAATAGCGCACCACTTTTGTATTATGCCAGGAACCCCACAAAAAAGGCATTAGCCTTTGAACTACCATGTCAGCAATGGATAACCCTGAATGGAATCCATACCTCACATGGCATCTGTTGGGACTCACTGCATAAATGGGGCATAGTATCCTCCCCTGAGTGTGACTCCAAGGTCCCATGTCAAACTGAATAGAATAGAATAGAATAGAATAGAATAGAATAGAATAGAATAGAATAGAATAGAATAGAATAGAATAGAATAGAATAGAATAGAATAGAATAGAATAGAATAGAATAGAATAGAATAGAATAGAATAGAATAGAATCTGGAAGGGACCTTGGAGGTCTTCTAGTCCAACCCCCTGCTCAAGCAGGAGAACCTATACCATCTCAGATAAGTGACTGTCCAGTCTCTTCTTAAAAACCTCCAGTGTTGGAGCGCCCATGATTTCTGGAGGCAAAGCTGTTCCACTGGTTAATTGTCCTCACTGTCAGGAAGTTTCTCCTTAATTCCAGGTTGCTTCTCTCTTTGGTCAGTTTCCAACCATTGTTTCTTGTCCTGCCTTCTGGTGCTTTGGGGAATAATTTGACCCCCTCTTCTTTGTGGCAGCCTCTCAAATACTGGAACACTGTAGGACGAGATGTTCCTAGACCCCTCTTTCGAACCAGCGGCCCTCTCTGTCCAAAATGTGGACTTTGCTGTCTTTGAACCTTCAAGACAAAGCTTTTGAACCTCAAAACGTACCACATTTATATTGTTTTGCTTCTTCTCCAGGACTCCATTTGAGGAATTTCTTGTGATATTTTTTCAGAGTGAAGTAGAGGGGTGGGGGAGCCAAGGTCGCACTAACTCATTGATGGTGATGGAGGCAAGATGATTGATTCCGGCTAAGGAACAGCTGCCAGCATGCCTTAGTTTTTGTGTGTGAGAGAGAAAGAAGGAGAGAGGAAGGGAGTATGGGAGAAAAACTGAAGAAGGAAGTAAGAATATTTCCTGCCTGGCTACTGAAGCAAACTCTGCCTTGGTAGGTACTTGCCCTGCTAAAATGCCTACATTGAACATGAACAATTCAGGCAGAATGGGTACTCACAAGCATTTGTTACAAGTTGTCTGTGCAAAATACAAAGGAGAGTAAGGAAAGAAGAAGGTAAAAGACCAACCACATGGCACACCCATCAAAAACATTTCAGAAGCAGTAAGACGCAGCTTCCAAAATCCACAAGTGGGCATTGCACACTGCCCAAGAGGCTACCATGTGAGGGCAAATTATGCACTGTAAAAATTGCTTGGAGGTGGGAGATACTTCCAATGTACTCTACTGGATCCCCTGCATGGATTGCCACTGTGACTATGTAGGACAAACGGGGAGGAAGCTAACCACCAGACTGCAAGAACACAAGCAAGTGGTCACACAAAGAGACCTGAACTCATTGGTAGCTTTCACACTGCAATGAACAAGCTACTAATTCAATTTCAATTTGCAGCTACTAAGATTGTTGGACAAGCAGGGACAACAACAGCCGGGGAAATGATTGAAGCCTGGAAAACGGGCCCCTGATCAGTCAACAGGAATGCTGATTTACCACCAGCTTATCAAGTACTTAGAAGGTGAGGACTGGGCAGTACAAGGAAATGACAGCCAACGACTTAATAGCCAGTCATCAACATCCCAACCAACTACTAAAAGGCCATACGCAACCAGGCACCATATTAATACCGCAAACAGAGCAGCCCAAAGCACACACTCTGCTAGAGAGAAGTTCCCTAAGGGTGGGCTTCCGAAAGCTTGGAAAACTAAATCTCTGGTCCCGCTGCACCGACCCATATTGGATCCTGCATCATTATCTTGGGGACACGTAGATTCACCTTGGTTTGTCAGTGGTCTCTTCCTTGAAATTTATTCTTTCAAACCTTAACATTTTATGTTTATGTTTTATGTTAAGAGCTAATATTTAAGAACTAAAAATGTTCCTTACTAACTCCTGACTCTCTTCTATAGAGCAAATTTATAAATACAATACACTACATACATACATACATACATACATACATACATACATACATACATACAATACTAGCAACCTCCCCAAATTTGAGTTCTAGTCAGGAAAAAACCAGAATAGAAATCTTAACAATGACGATAATGCAATCTGGGTCGCTCACTTCCCTCTGGCAGAGTTGCCCGAGGATGGGCTTCCAGCGTGAACCTCTGGTCCCGGTGGAATGACCCAGATTGGATCCTGTGTAACATTAACCTGAGTCACGTAGATTCGCCTTCCTTCGTGAAAATGGCTACAGGTTGAACGAGCTGAATCATTGCATGGAGAGAACAACTACAGTTTCAAAAGGAGAGAAGATTTGTGTTCTCTGCCAACAGGAAAGGCTTTATTTTTCCGTGGCGGCCATTTTATAGAAGCGGAGAGTGTGTGGTGACAATACCTTGTGCTGAACTTGAAATTCCTGTAAACTGCAGCTTTTTTCGCTCCCTCCCTGCTCCTAGCCCCTAAGGTGGAGAAAGATTCAAAACCGATTAGGTAGCTTTGGAAAGCGAGGTAGCTGGCAGAGCTGTGATATATGAATTACAACTGGGCAACATGGAAAAATTCATTATTTGAAGCAGAGATCCAATTTCACCGGGGGCTTTGATAAGTGGAGTCTCTATACTCATGCCTCAAGGTCAAAAATATGTCCCTGTTGGGTAAAGACAGTCTCACGGGCCAGAGTGTTGAGGTCCTTGGTTTCATGATTTTCTGTCTCTTTGTCAGAATCTCTTTATCTGGGGAGGAAAAAAAATCTGTAAAAGAAGTGTCATCCTGCTCTAATATCTTTTCCCCACCGCCACCCCCTGATTGAACTCAGCTTTGTTGATGACAAGAAGGTGAACTGTGAAACGTCTGGAGAATTTATTTTAGTTTCCCCAGTCCAGAACATCTTACATGAAACAGAGAAAATGTGATACTTAGGATTAGTCTAATCATTGAAATAAAAAAAAAGCTTTCTATAACTATCTAAGGAATTGCTTGTGCGGACCGGTTGCTGGCGTGCCACGGCCTGGTACTGGTCCACAGACCAGGTATTGGGGACCCCTGCCCTAGAGCAGCTGCAGCCCCCAACTTTTTTGGCACCAGGGACCGGTTCCATGGAGAAAGGTTTTGCCATGGACCAGAGGGGATGTGGTTCCATGTGCTGCCTGCATCCTGCAAATGGGACTTTACTTGTTCGTGTGGCATGCTGTGGACCAGTGCTGATCCGCAGACTGGGGGCTGGGGACCCCTGCCCTAGAAAACGTCAATCCTCTCTTTCTGTGACAACCCCTCAAGTCTTAGAAGACAGTTACCCTGCAACCTGCTAAGATACTTTTGAACACGTGCGAACAATGGTTTGGAATATACTTTTTTGGAAGATTCTCTTTTTGTCAGTCCTTGGGAGCAGGAAGACACACACACACACACACACACACACACACACACACATTTCTTTTCTGGAAACGCAGCCCGAGAAAAATAGCTTGCGAGTCCTCGGTTTCAAGAGGTAAACCCGCTCACTTGCCATAAAGCTTCCACAATAAACCGAGTGGGCTTGGCTTTCAATTATGTAAGCATCGCCAGCCAAGTCAGCTTGCAGATACATTATTTATAGCAAAGAGCTGAATGCACGGCTGCACGAACGGTGCCTTTGCATTAATAAACCCAATTGCAAATCTTAAAACAAATCGGAGGCAGAAAAATTGAAGCCAGACTCCCAGCTTCAGTGTGCAGTAAAGGCCACTGCAGTTTTGGCTAAAGGGATTTGTCGTCTTTTTTTTTTTTTCCCCACGTCACCCTCTAGTTGTGTTGAAATAATGACTCTTTTTTTTTTCCTTTTCCTTTCTTCTTGCTTTATCAGTTCTTGGCTGTCGCAGAGCTGTGCGTATCCCTACCACAGGGAGAGAGGACTATCAAATGTCTCTGGTTTTAATGCAAATATCAAGTCTTCCCTTCTTCGGATTAATGTCCTGGATCTGAAGCGAGTTTGAAAATAGGACTGGGCTTCGTTTCAGGTTCCCCCCCCCTTTTTTTCTGTTTTGCCTAGAGAGATCAATCAAGGAGGAAAAAGTCATGCAAACAGTGAGGAATGAAACATTAGAGGACAGATCACCCCACCGGATCTTCTTGGCTTACGTGTATGTTTAATCAATAACAAAATAACAGTGTTGGAAGGGACCTTGGAGGTCTTCCAGTCCAACCCCCTGCTCAGGCAGGAAACCCTATACCATTTCAGACAAATGGCTGTCCAGTCTCTTCTTAGAAACTTCCAGTGTTGGAGCCTTCAGAGCTTCTGGAGGCAAGGAGTTCCACTGGTTAATTGTTCTCACTGTCAGGAAGTTTCTCCTTAGTTCTAGGTTGCTTCTCTCCTTGATGAGTTTCCATCCGTTGCTTCTTGTCCTGCCTTCTGGTGCTTTGGGGAATAGCTTGACTCCCTCTTCTTTGGGGCAGCCCCTGAGATATTGGAAGACTGAGTATATATGCAAGGTGAGGAATAAGGGTTTGGGGACCTGACCATGTGGAAGAATATTGAAGGCTGAGTCACGGCGACAGGACTTATTTTTGTTAGTTTGAGACATTTTGTTGCTGAGGGAGTCAAGCTCTTCTCCAAAGCACCCGACGGCAGGACAAGGAGCAATGGATGGAAACTCATCAAGGACAGAAGAAGAATCCAAGGGCACCATGATGGTCCTCTTGGATTCTGGAGCTAAAGAAGGATCTGAAGCACTAGTGTCTACACTAGCCTGGACCCATTGAGCAGGATGAGTCTCTCACTTTTGGATCTCGAACGTCCTGATGAGATTCCTACACGTTCAGACAGACCAACGCCCACCTTCACCAGAGGATGTGGTAAGAACTGCGTTCCTGCAGACTGGGCATAGGAAATTGAAGGTTCAATTGAGATTGTGGAATTCCAGCAGATCCTACGTTGGAAAAGGTGTTCCTGAGCTCAGCAATTAGACTGCAGCAAGGGAACTGAATTTTAAGCGGCCTCTGATTAGAAGATTGAAAGTAGCCAATTAGGGAGAAAGTTCTGTTCTGAATGGTTGCCATTGTCTAAACCAAGGGTAGGCAACCTTGGCTCTTTTATGACTGGTGGACTTCAACTCCCAGAATTCCTGAGCCAGCCATGCTGAGGGGAAAGGGAGAGTTTCCAAGCTGAGCCATGCTGGTTCAGGAATTCTGGGAGTTGAAGTCCACCAGTCATGAGGGGGCCATAGATTCCCCCATGCTGGCTCAGGAATTCTGGGAGTTGAAGTCCACCAGTCATAAAAGAGCCAAGGTGGCCTACCCCTGGTCTAAAGTGAAAAAAGATGACTTATTCAATTTGTGTCTCACCTTCCATTGTACCTGCCTTCAGTTTCAGACGTATGTCTTTCAACTGAAAGGGCCACGGTTAAGCGAAGAGACGAGTGGGCAGCCCCCCCCCCAAACAAAATGCCTTTATCCAAGGAAATTTGGTCACCGGGATTTGGCATTAGTTCTTTCTTTAAAACATGTGAGGGCCTAAACTGGTACAGAAATTTGTAGGTCAAGCCCTGCTTACAACGCTCCTGGTGTGTGTAAACAAATATGCCCTCCAGGCATCTTCCTTCTTCTCCCCATACACTTATTCTCGAATTCTTTCCCTTTTCTCATAAAGATGGGCACAGCGTCTTTAGTTTTCTTGGCGTTTGGCCGAAATACTCTACATTCAAGGTAGCATTATAAATATCATCTCCCCCCCCCCCGCCACAAAGAGATTAATGAGGTTGTAAGGATAATCTTGCTTAATCTACGGAAGAGCTTTTTTTTAAAAAAAAAAAAAAGGCGATGCAATCTTTTCCTACCACTTGCTTGTTTGTAATGCACCGTGATTTGCATGGCTGCTCTTGCATTGTGGTTAAAATGTATGTGTAGTAGTAGAAAACAATGAAGCATGTAGTAGTATACTATCTGTCAGGCACAAGAAATCAGGAAACAAGCACCTGAAGGCAGGACAAGAAGCAACGGATGGAAACTCATCAAGGAGAGACGCCACCTGGAACTAAGGAAAAGTTTCCTAACAGTGAGAACAATTAACCAGTGGAACGGCTTGCCACCAGAAGTTGTGGATGCTCCATCATCGAAGGTTTTTTAAGAAGAGATTGGACAGTCAATTGTGTGAAATGGTATAGGGTTTCCTGCTGGAGCAAGGAGTTAGACTAGAAGATCTCCGCGATCCCTTCCCAGTCCGTTGTTCTATATTGTCTGCAAAGTTTGTTTTCAAAGAGGGCATGTGGAAGAATTGTCCACAATTGGTCCAGATTTCAAGAAACCAGCTCAAGGTTGTCAGCCCATCCAAGGTCTAAGTTCCAAAAGTAGAATTACATACATGAATCGCAGGAGAGCCAGATGTTGATTCCAGCAAAGAGAACCGTGGTAATGAGTATATTTTTTTTAATGGGCTGCAGCCAGCTGTCACTAATCAGAATGTTTACTCTGCTGCTTGGCAAGTAACCAAATAGATTTGCTTTGGTTTGTTCTACTTCCTACTCGTCTGCTATTGGGGCTGGGATGCCCTATGTCAGACATGTCAAACACAAGGCCCGGGGGCCGGATCCGGCCCGCAAAGTGGTTTTATGTGGCCCGCGAAGCCATCCTGGAAACAGTGAGGGAACGGCCCCCACTGCCTTGGCCCTGGCCCAGAGACCCTCCTCCTGCCAGAGACCCTCAGATCTGTCCCACTCCTGCCCAGGCCCCCATAGGCACCCTTGATGCGAACGATGTAGAGCTGGCCACGCCCACCCAGTAGGCCACGCCCACCCTGGCCATACCCACCCGGCCCCTTGAGGGCAACCGCAATGCTGATGCGGCCCTCAGTGAAATTGAGTTTGACACCCCTGCCCTATGTCATCCTCACCTGTCAGGTCCAGGCGCTCACGTGATGCTTATGATTGATCCGTCTCAGGTAACATCCGCCTTTCTCCTTCCCAAAGCTGATATCCCACACGTTCAGCAGGGGCAACCTCAGACGCAGCATCTGAATCTAAATGCTGGGCCAACACAAGTTGCCTTCTTTGTGTTGTGCGTGGAGTGGATTCAGTCACCATCAATACAAAGATGCAGTAGAATTATCAACACTTAGAAGAGGTCTGTCTTCTAGGATGCGTTCCTTCTCAGGTCTCTGGATGTGGCTTTTTCAACAGGAGGAATAGTTCTCTTTGCCAAGGCGGAGAGTCTGTCTTATTTCAGCATCCCTAGTGTGGAAGAAAAAGATCTTTATTACTATTGTGTATCTCACAATGAAATTAAGTGCTGTCCACAGTGCACACTACGGAAATCGTGGGTGCTCTATCACTGGAGATTTTTTAAAAGAGGCTAGACACTCACCTGTCTGAGATGGTATAGGTTCTCCTGCTTGAGCAGGGGGCTGGACTAGGAAGACCTCCAAGGCCCCTTCCAGCTCTATTCTATTCTGTTCTGTTCTGTTCTACTCTACTCTACTCTACTCTACTCTACTCTACTCTACTCTACTCTACTCTACTCTACTCTATTCTATTCTATTCTACTCTGTTCTGTTCTGTTCTGTTCTGTTCTACTCTACTCTACTCTACTCTACTCTATTCTACTCTGTTCTGTTCTGTTCTACTCTTCTCTACTCTACTCTATTCTATTCTATTCTATTCTATTCTATTCTACTCTGTTCTGTTCTGTTCTGTTCTGTTCTGTTCTACTCTACTCTACTCTACTCTACTCTACTCTATTCTACTCTGTTCTGTTCTGTTCTACTCTTCTCTACTCTACTCTTCTCTACTCTACTCTACTCTACTCTACTCTACTCTACTCTACTCTACTCTATTCTATTCTATTCTATTCTATTCTATTCCACACACAACTAAAAACCACAAGTAAAAACATACATTATATGCACACATCCTTCACACTCTATTCACCTTTGTGCTGCCCCTAATATTGCACTTCAATGTTGCACTATACAGTAGTATTTAATATGGTTACAGCTCTGGAATTAAAAACTATTTTTCAGATTATTTGTCTTTGTTTTTATTATCTCTTACTGTCTGCCAGATGGTAGTAGTTCCAAAAAGAAACATCCAGGATGTGATGAATCTTTAAGAATGTTTTGAGCTAAGACAGCAGGAACTTTACAGTTCGTCGGGGGTGGGGGTGGGGGGTGGGGGTGGGAAGAGGAGAGGGCAGTCAATAATCCTCTGGGCGATGATGATGATCCTCTGGAGTGCTTTCCTATCTGCTACTGTGCAGTTGGCAAACTACACACAAATGCAATAGGTTAGAAGCAACGGTAGAAGGTCACCACCATAGAGTCAAGGCTGCTTGACAAGGAACTTGTGAAGTTCTTCCAGATGATGGTGCACAGGTGACACGACCCCCATTTCAGCTCTATTGCACCATCCCTAAGGCTGTGAGGCTCTGACCTTGCCAGTCCTGTTGTATTTTGATTAGGAAATGCCACCTCAGCCCAGGGCCCGACCCTTTACAATTAGCACCATCTTGCTGCTCATGGCTTCAAGAGGCAATTTGCACTCCAGTCGGTGAGACTTCTTACTATCTTCTGAGCTGGAGTTCTTGGAATCCCATCAGAACAGCTTGCATTTCAAGAGAGAGAGGGAGTTAGAACACAATGAGAAGTTCCCGCCATACAACTAAGAAGCTTTCAAGATTTTTCAATGCATTTGACTTGGCTTTTAATAATCCATCTTCCTTTGCTGAGTTTCTCCTCAAACTATTTCTGGCATCTCCACCTCCTCCTCCTCCTCCTCTTCCTCCTCCTCCTCCTCCTCCTCCTCCTCCTCCTCCTCCTCCTCCTTCTCCTCCTCCTCTATCTCCTCCTCCTTCACCACCTTTTGTCCAACTGAAATTCGCTACCTACATACAGCCTGGCAATTTCATTCTGAGCAGAATCTTGGCAACTAGGAAGCGAAAAAGGCCTTTGGACTTCATGACTTCTTGCATGGAGTTGGCGGGGGGGGGAGAAAGAGGAGGGGGGGACCAGAAAAAGAGATTTTTTTTCTAATCCCAAACGTAGCTGAAATGCTTCGAAACTGGGTGGATTCAAAACCAAGGGAAATCAGGATGGGACATACGCATCCTAAGCAATAACTAACCGGAAAAGCTGAAACGACGCCAGAAAAAAAAAAGTCAAAACTTAGCAGCTGGAAAAGAGCCAAGGAAAGAAGGTGACAGTGGGTGGAGGAGGAAAAAAAACAAAAAAAAAACAAACCCCAGACAGAATGGCAGACAACATATCCTGGTTTAGGAAATGAGTCTCAGCAGGGATCTAAAGCATTTAAATCAGTCTCTAGTTTTCTCCTCTTTTATTTTTTATTTTTTTATTTCCTTGTGATGTTCCTTCCAGCCTCCCTCCCCATCTGCCTACATAACTGAGTTGCATTCTTACTCTCTTAGTTCACAACGGTGCAACCAAAGTTCATTGGGAGGTTTTTGTGTGCCAAACAGGGTCCTTGGGGAATTTATTTCCTGACGGTGGTGCCGTGTGTCTCTCCACCGGAGCTGAGCAGCAGTTCAATCTGGGATTTAAAGGGGCGCTTAGTCGCCGAGGAGAAAGGGAATCACGCAGCAAATGGGGAAGACAGGTATTTATTCATTCCGTTCGATCATTTATTTATTTATTTATTTGAGACTCTTTTTTTTAGCCACCTACTCGCTGACAGTGACTCTAAGCTGCTTATAGATAATAAACACACAATGCCAAAAAAAAATCTAAAGTTAAATAAATTATTATTATTATTATTATTATTATTATTATTATTATTATTATTATTATTAATTATTATTATATATTATTATTATATATAATAATAATAATAATAATAATTAATAATAATAATAATAATAATAATAATAATAATAATAATAAAATCATGGGAACATAGGGTGGAAAAAGTTGTCAAGAATGAGAGAGTGAAGATCTTGTGGGACTTCCGAATACAGACAGATCGCCATTTGGAACACAACACGCCGGATATCGCAGTCGTAGAGAACCGAAGCGTACAGCTGATTGATATCGCTGAACCAGGAGATGCCAGAGTCGAAGAAAAAGAACTGGGGAAAATGACGAAATACCGCAACCTGGCTATCGAAACTGCGCGATTATGGATGAAACACGTAACAGTGATCCCCATTGTCATCGGGCCCCTGGGAACTATGTCCAAATACATCAAGAAATTGCAGCTTCCTGCAATAACTCCAGCAAAGCGACAAAAAAACTGCTACTTTTGGCTGATGACCAAGAGTCAAAGCCAATCATCACCATTTTCAAGTTGAGCGGCACGGTTTGCAAGATTGCATTTTTAATGTACAGCGACCCTTTACATAGCCATTGTAGCCTGGAATTTTTTTTTAGGGG
>NC_139518.1:99092431-99094931 GCF_947247035.1 Vipera ursinii
TACCTAGACTTACTATATATATCATTTCAAAGTGCTTTGCAGCCCACTCTAAGCAGTTTACAGAGTCAGCCTGTTGCCCCCAACAATCTAGGCCCTTTTTCCCCCCCGGCCTCAGCAGTGAGCAGAGAATCAGCCTGCAAGCCTGCATCCTAACTCTCACACACACACACACAAAAACTGTAAATTGTCCGGGCCTTCTTAGGCCCCGATAGGTGACATCGTGTAATTAAAGGAACGTGGAACGTGCCTTCACCTGCCCACCCTCATAAGGCAGACACCAATTGATACTGGCCAGGCTTTCTTCTGCGCTACATCCTCCATTGCATTGGCCTTGTCTGCCCACAGAGGAGTGGGCATTGCAAGACTTGAAAGCAATCACACCCGACCCCACTTTCTCTCCTCATAAGCTGAACTCCAGCGTGACTGACCCCAACGTCATGCTCGGTGCTGCATTATTTTCACACGGGGTTTACGAATAGCACAACGGGAGGGGGGAATGCTCTCAGATGTCACTGTGAGCTCGGCTACTTTTTTTTTTTTTTTAAAAAAGGGTCACATGCTGAAATTTCTTCCAGCCCTTCGAGTCTTTCTCCAACGTATTTTGATCTGGCAATATGTCATTGCCCAAACTTTGTCACTTTCTCTAGCTGAAGAAATTCCTTGCAAAAACAAGGAGCTTGTAATCCTCATTCTCTTGGCTCGCCTCTCCCCTGTATATTATTTATGCCTGAGGATCCCTCCACTTTTTTTTTTTGCATTTTGCATTTTGCAAATTCCAGCTGTTCGTTTATCGGAGGATGGCAAGGATCAGCCGATCGCTTTCTTTGCATTTCAGACAGATCCACAGGGGAGAAATTAACCTTTTCATTTTCTCCTTGGCTTTTTGTAGTGCAGGCAGTCCTCAAGTTACAACCGTTTATTAAGTGGCCATTCTAGATTACAACCGCGCTGAAAAAAAGTGACTTATGACCGCAACAGAAGTTTAAATTTAAACAAGGTTGTTTCCAAAATATATGCAATATCTCATGCAACCTGGCAAGTATAAATATTTACAGTTTGGCAGATAAGAGGTTCCAATTTTTATAAATATATTAATTTACAGGCACACAAAAAGGAACCTGAAGAGAAACCAATTTTTTTTTATTTTCTCATTTTATTTTAGCCATTGTCAAATTTGTTCCATTGCTTTCCTCCACAATGCACAAATAACCATAAATACACAACACAGCGGAGACTTTTCTGTTAAGTAATCAATTAAAGACTGCAACTTTTATTGCACAACAAATATCCGGATGTAATTTGTAGCGTATTTAAAATATTATATTGATTTCTGGATCAAGAGACGAAATAATCCTTTGCCTATTAAGTGAAATTTAAAATGATAGTTAATGTTTGGTTTACTTTTCCGGAACAATTAAGTGCATCTTTCTAGTCATACCTCATTTCCTTATTCTCACACGATACTATTCTTTTTTTTTTCCCCTATCTTCAGTGGTCTAAATTATCTAAACATTAGAAAGTTAATAATCTTGCACTAGTGTGTTAATACAAGTAGTCCTTGAGTTACAACAGTGTTTTTGAAGTTTTGAAGTTGACAGCGGCACTGATTAAAGTGACTTGGTGACAGTTTTTCACACTTATGACCGTTGCAAGATCCCCAGGATCACTTGATCAAAATTCAGATGCTTGGCAACTGGCATGTACTATACTTATGATGGTTGCATAGTCCCAGGGTCACGGGATCAATTTGGGCGAACCTTCCGACAAGCAAAGTCCATGGGGAAGATTCACTGAACATCCGGGTTGCTAAGTTAATGAGTGGAGTGATTCATTTAACAATGGTGGCGAGAAAAGTCATAAAATGGAGCAAAACTCACTTAACAAATTTCTCACTTAGCAACCTAAATTTTGGGTTATTGCTCATAAGTCAAGGAGGACCTGCATTGTAGCCAAGGCTGCATGTTGCTTTTTGATAGATTTCTGAATAATAATAATAATAATAATAATAATAATAATAATAATAATAATAATAATAATTAATAATAATAATAATAATAGATTAATATTATCCCTGAAGGCAGGACAAAAAGACATGGGTGGAAGCTTATCGGAGGGAGATCCAGTTTGGAAATAAGGAGGAATTATCTGACAGTGAGAACAATTAATCAATGGAACAACTCCCCCCCCCACAGCCCTGGAATCGTGGGTGGAGGGCTTCAAGGAAAAAGTGGACAACCATTTGTCTGGGATGGGATAATGTCTCATCCCTAAATGTCTGTGGAGATTCTCAATCATCCAGATCATGGTTGTCCCAAAGCTGCTTTTTCAAAAGACAAGTGGACTTCCTTTGTTTTTCTTTTGAAGACGTTTCGCTTCTCATCCAAGAAGCTTCTTCGATTCTGACTGGATGGTGGGCAATGGAAGGATTTATACCAGTGGTGGGATTCAGCCAGTTCGCTGAGAGAGAGAGAGAGGTAGATAGATAGATAGATAGATAGAT
>NC_139518.1:99097431-99117431 GCF_947247035.1 Vipera ursinii
TCGCAACTAACAACAACAACAACCCCCTGGTCACTAGTTACCAAAGGTAGTTTTAAAAAGTGTTGATAGAACAGAATGAGAAGGAATCCAGCCAGAGCAGAGGAAGCTGGGATACAGGAAGGGCATTGACTTAGAGTTCACCTGCTCACAAACGGAGAGGATGGGTGCAGAAGTGACTGAGGGAAAGCAAAGAGTATAAATAATTGGAAACTTACTGTGAAGTGAGCTAAGTAGATGGCGTATATTTTATAATTCAGCTTTTTCAGAGAATACTGTTATTTCAGAGCATCTTACTAATATTCAATAGCTATTCTATTCTATTCTATTCTATTCTACTCTATACTATACTATTCTATTCTATTCTATTCTATTCTATTCTATTCTATTCTATTCTATTCCTATTTCCTATTTCCTGTCCTGTCCTGTTCTGTTCTGTTCTGTTCTGTTCTGTTCTGTTCTACTCTACTCTAGTCTATTCTGTTCCATATTCTATTCTATTCTATTCTATTCTATTCTATTCTATTCTATTCTATTCTATTCTATTCCTATTTCCTATTTCCTGTCCTGTCCTGTTCTGTTCTGTTCTGTTCTGTTATGTTATGTTCTACTCTACTCTAGTCTATTCTGTTCCATATTCTATTCTATTCTATTCTATTCTATTCTATTCTATTCTATTCTATTCTATTCTATTCTATTCTATTCATTCCATATTCTATTCTATTCTATTCTATTCTATTCTATTCTATTCTATTCTATTCTATTCTATTCTATTCTATTCTATTCCATTCCATTCTATTCTATTCTATTCTATTCTATTCCATTCCATTCCTCCATTATTCTATTCTATTCTATTCTATTCTATTCTATTCTATTCTATTCTATTCTATTCTTTTCCTATTTCCTATTTCCTATTTCCTATTTCCTGTCCTGTCCTGTTCTGTTCTGTTCTGTTCTGTTCTGTTCTACTCTACTCTAGTCTATTCTGTTCCATATTCTATTCTATTCTATTCTATTCTATTCTATTCTATTCTATTCTATTCTATTCTATTCTATTCTATTCTATTCTATTCTATTCCTATTTCCTATTTCCTATTTCCTGTCCTGTCCTGTCCTGTCCTGTTCTGTTCTGTTCTGTTCTACTCTACTCTAGTCTATTCTGTTCCATATTCTATTCTATTCTATTCTATTCTATTCTATTCTATTCTATTCTATTCCATTCCATTCCTCCACTCCATTATTCTATTCTATTCTATTCTATTCTATTCTATTCTATTCTATTCTATTCTATTCTATTCTATTCCTATTTCCTATTTCCTATTTGCTGTCCTGTTCTGTTCTGTTCTGTTCTGTTCTACTCTACTCTGGTCTATTCTGTTCCATATTCTATTCTATTCTATTCTATTCTATTCTATTCTATTCTATTCTATTCTATTCTTTTCCTATTTCCTATTTCCTATTTCCTATGTCCTGTCCTGTCCTGTTCTGTTCTGTTCTGTTCTGTTCTGTTCTACTCTACTCTAGTCTATTCTGTTCCATATTCTATTCTATTCTATTCTATTCTATTCTATTCTATTCTATTCTACTCTATTCATTCCATATTCTATTCTATTCTATTCTATTCTATTCTATTCTATTCTATTCTATTCTATTCTATTCTATTCTATTCTATTCTGTTCTATTCTATTCTATTCTATTCTATTCTATTCTATTCTATTCTATTCCATTCCTCCACTCCATTATTCTATTCTATTCTATTCTATTCTATTCTATTCTATTCTATTCTATTCTATTCTATTCTATTCTATTCTATTCTATTCTATTCCATTCCTCCACTCCATTATTCTATTCTATTCTATTCTTTTCTATTCTATTCTATTCTATTCTATTCTATTCTATTCTATTCTATTCTATTCTATTCCTATTTCCTATTTCCTATTTCCTATTTCCTATTTCCTGTTTTGTTCTGTTCTACTCTAGTCTATTCTGTTCCATATTCTATTCTATTCTATTCTATTCTACTCTATTCTATTCTACTCTACTCTACTCTACTCTACTCTACTCTACTCTACTCTACTCTACTCTACTCTATTTTATTCTAAATTTGATAAATTAGCATACAAACAAAATACCTTAAAGGAGAATTTTTGTGGCTCAGGGTTGACATGAGGGGTCCTTGGTGTTCTCTGAGCTTCTCTGGTCTGCAAGAAAGCTTCTCTGGTTGCTTTCTTGCAGACATTTCATAACACAACTAAGTAACATCATCAGTGCCAGTTACAGTGCTAGTCAGTCTAGCACTGATAATGTTAGCTAGTTGGGTCATGAAACGTCTTCAAGAAAACAACCAGGCTCAGAGAGCAACAAGGATCCCTCAAAGAACACATTCCACGATTTCAGAACTGTTTGCATATGGAAGCAAAGGATTTTCATTATCAGTTCCTCGGCTAGTCTTTTATGCAATAGATTGTTTTGTGACATCAATATTAGGGTGCCGATGGTGCTATCAGAGAGGTCTGTCAACAAACTGATGACAGGAAACACAATTAGCTGGATCAAATGGAAGATTTTGCCAATGAATCTGATAGGAAGTATGATGAATGTCATCTTACATTCTCTTTCTCTGTCTCTCCCCGTTCCCCTATGTGGAGTAAGATTATTATTAACAGAGGGATAGAATCAAGATCAAGTGAAGTACTAATAGCACTTTACAATGCCTTGGTAAGGCCACACCTGGAATACTGCATCCAGTTTTGGTCACCACGATGTAAAAAAGATGTCGAGACTCTAGAAAGAGTACAGAGAAGAGCAACAAAGATGATTGGGGGGCTGGAGGCTAAAACATACAGGGAACGGTTGCTGGAATTGGGTACGTGTAGTTTAATGAAGAGAAGGGTGAGGGGGGACATGATAGCAGCGTTCCAATCTCTCAGGGGCTGCCCCAAAGAAGAGGGAGTCAAGCTATTCTCCAAAGCACCTGAAGGCAGGACAAGAAGCAACGGATGGAAACTAGTCAAGGAGAGAAGCAACCTAGAACTAAGGAGAAACTTCCTGACAGTTAGAACAACTAACCAGTGGAACAACCTGCCTCCAGAAGCTGTGAATGCTCCAACACTGGAAGTTTTTAAGAAGAGACTGGACAGCCATTTGCCTGAAATGGTATAAGGTTTCCTGCCTGAGCAGGGGGTTGGACTAGATGACCTCCAAGGTCCCTTCCAACTTTATATTATTATTATTATTATTATTATTATTATTATTATTATTATTATTATTATTATTATTATTATTATTATTATTATTATTATTTCTGAGATGTCCTTCTGACTTTCTAGCCTGGACTATCTTCCTGAAGCGCTCCACTTGGGTGGGAGACAAAGATTAATGAGGTCCAGCCCTTCTTAGCATCTTGAAACATCAAACGGTTGTCGGCCTTTCCAGGAAGAATATAAACAAATAACCATGTTCTTCCTTACTCAAATAAACAGCCTTTCTTGTCTCAGACTAACAGGTCCTTACATCAGTCCCACTTTAATCTCAAACCAGTTTACTTTGGTAGGATTCATGGGTGAAATGAAATATTTTGTACTAGCTGATGTTGCTCCAAAATTACTTGCAGAATACTTCGCTATGCGACTCATAGCAGGAGTAGCAGCTGCTTGGAGAATCCGCTGTGAAAATTACACTCTCTCCCCGCAGAAGAAAATCTCTGATTTCTGATGTACTTTTCTCTTTTTAACTGACGTTTCTCCAGCATTTTAGGACTGTGAGCTGTCTGGAGCCTGCAAATAGTTGTAGGTACTATTTGCATGCTCTCCAGAAGGGAAATGTATGTACTGTATAAATGGATTGGGGAGAAAGAAAGAAAGAAAGAAAGAAAGAAAGAAAGAAAGAAAGAAAGAAAGAAAGAAAGAAAGAAAGAAAGAAGAAAGAAAGAAAGAAAGAAAGAAAGAAAGAAAGAAAGGAAAGAAAGAAAGAAAGAAAGAAAGAAAGAAAGAAAGAAAGAAAGAAAGAAAGAAAGAAAGAAAGAAACGAAGGAAGGAAGGAAGGAAGGAAGGAAGGAAGGAAGGAAGGAAGGAAGGAAGGAAGGAAGGGAGGGAGGGAGGGAGGAAGGAAGGAAGGGAGGGATGAAGAGAGGGAGGCAGGGAAGGAGGGAGGGAAGAAGGAAGGAAGGAAAGAAGCAAGGGAGAAAAGAAGGAAAAAGGAAGAGGGAGAGGGAGGGGGAGGGAGGGAAGGAAGGAAGGAAGGAAGGAAGGAAGGAAGGAAGGAAGGAAGGAAGGAAGGAAGGAAGGAAGGAAGGAAGGAAGGAAGGTGTTTTTACAAACTCAATTCCATTTCAAGTATGAAATTTCTGCCCATATCCCTTTTTTCTTCCCCTCTTACTTTTGGGGTAGTCTGTGTGTGTGTGTGTGTGTGTGTGTGTGTGTGTGTGTGTGTGTGTGTGTAAAGCAATGTTAAGGTGGCCCCATTCAACTGAAGTCACACTTTTTATTTTTTACAAGCATCACATTTGTGTCCCAGTCATTATTCTGACTTGTAAGACACCCCCTGCCTTTCTTTCTACTCTAGAATGAGAACATATGCCCCCCCTCCCTGGCAATTAATTAATTTATACAAATTAATTTTGAATGTAGGGAGTCCTCAACGTACGAGTGCAATTGAAACTAGAAGGCTGGCCGTATGTCATTGCAGTCATAAATTGAGTCACTTATTGTGACTGGAAGTAATGTTTTGGTCTCTCTTTCCTGGCCGTCGTTAAGCAGACATGGCAAATATTAAGCAAATCCATTTATTTGAATGGGTGGAGGGGTTGTTGTTGTTTTTTTTTTTTTGCCAAAATCCAGCACAAAAAAAAAACACATTGAAAATCACAGTCCCGTCATCACAAAAACGCCGCAAGCAGTCGTGAAGTCGTTCCATCTTCACATGCGGTCATGTGATCACAAGAGGCGGTGGTGGTATAGTCACTTACAGTTGCCGTGATTGTTTTAGGGACCACAAAGCACCTCTTAGGTGGCTGTTGTAACTTTGACCCCTCGTGAAACGAATGGTAGTAAAAAGCCTTAGTGAGGCCCCATCTGGAATACCACAATCAGCTTCACTCACCACATTACCAAAACAAAAATAAATAAATTATGTTGAGACTTTGGCAAAGTCTTGGTGGAGCCTTGGTGGAGCAGTGGGCTAATGCCTCCCTAAGTAACACCAGCTGCCTGCCATGAGTGCAGGTTCGAGTCCCACCAGGCTCAAGGTTGACTCAGCCTTCCATCCTTCCCAGGTAGGTAAAATGAGGACCCAGATTGTTGGGGGCAATTAAGCTGACTTTGTAGTAATGCCGCTTGGGGGTGTATGAAAGCCCTAATAAGCAGACATATACATAGAATGAAGGCTATTGCTAAGCACATTGGTTTGTGCTTCTTAGATTGTAAGCCGCCCTGAGTCTTCGGAGAAGGGCGGGATATAAATGGGATTTTTAAAAAAAAGCGCAAAGAAGAGGCAACTAAGATGATTAAAGGCCTGGAGACGAAAACATACAAAGTACGGCTGCAGGATTTGGGTTTGGCTAGTCTAGAGAAAAGAAGGACTGGAGGGGGGGACATGATAGCAGGATTCCAGTATTTGAGGGGCTGCCACAAAGAAGAGGGTGGTCAACTTATTCTCCAAAGCCCCTGAAGGCAAGACAAGAAGCAACGGGTGGGAACTAATTAACGAGAGAAGCAACCTGGAACTAAGGAGAAACTTCCTGACAGTGAGGACAATTAGCCAGAAGAACAGAAGTTGCCTTCAGAAATCCTGGGCGCTCCATCACTGGAGGTTTTTAAGAAGAGACTGGACAGCCTCTTGTCTGAAATGATATAGGGTCTCCTACTTGAGCAGAGAGTTGGACTAGAAGACCTCCAAGGTCCCTTCTGGCTCTATTCTAATTGATTGATTGATTGATTGATTGATTGATTCATTCATTCATTCATTCATTCATTCATTCATTCATTCATTCATTGAGGACTGCTTATAACACCCATTCTGGGCAGTTTGCAAAACAGGAAAAGCCACCAATCTCAGACAAAACAGCAAGAAAACCACACCATCCAATTAAAAAGGTAAATAAGATACGTGCTTATCGAGAAGGTGGCCCATGACTCCTCCTTAGCGCCAAAAGCTCAACAGGACAAAATGATCTTAGCAACCTCATGAAATGTTAGCAGTTTAAGGGCCCCCGCATTCTCCAAGGACAATTTATCTCACGGTGTGTGAGAAGGACACAGCTGTGAAGCTGCTGAATGCTGGAACTGTGCCATGCTTTTATCTTCTCCCAGTGGTTGAAGATCCACCAGCCTTCACCTTCTGCCAGCAGACAACCATCCTTCGTTTTTGATTTCCTTAGATCACCCTGCCTCTTTCAAAAACCAGTAACAATTTCTTGCTACGTTTCCTGCCCGGTCTATTATATTGAACCATCTGTGAATAACAACTGTAGGATGACCCACTTCTGTTGCATTGCCGTTGTGCTAATTACCTACAGAAATATGGACGGGCTGCCTGCTGTTGCAATTGTTACCAGACACCGCAAGGTAATTCTCAGTAGTAAAGAGGGAAAGTTTGCAAGAGATTAAAGAGCCCGTTGCTTAAAAACTTCCCTGAGTCCTTCACGTTTGCTGCCAAATCAAAAGGAAGGAATTGTTTTAAGGAAGCAAGAACTGAAAATCTAGGGCAGGTCCTTGACGTTGAACCACACAACTGGGTCCAAAATTTCCGTTGCTAATCAAGGCAGTCGTTAAGGTGTGTTTTTTTTTTGCTCCATTTGATGATCTTTTTGTCACGGTTGTGCAGTTGCTAAACGAATCGTGCAGTCGTTAAGTAAATCTGGTTTCTCCCCCTCCCCCCCCCCTTGACTTTGCTTGGTGGAAACCAAGTGGGATGGTTACAAACGGTGATCCCACCTGACCCCCAGGACAGTGCAACTGTCATAAGTACATGTCAGTAGCCCACATTTTGATCACGGGACTGTGGGGATCCTGCAATGGTTGTAAGTGTGGAAAGCAATCATGAGTCCCTTTTTCCAGGGCCGTTGCAACACTAAACAGTCGCTAAAACAAATGGTTGAAAGTTGAGGACTGCCACAATCTCTCTCATAGGTAACTTGTATATTTATAACAAAAACCTATCTTCCCTTCCTTCTCCCATCCCCTTCCCCCTTTCCTTTAATTAATTAATTAAATTCCAGATTCTCAGTTCTGGTCATCCTGAAGTAAAAAAAAAAGATATCGAGACTCTGGAAAGAGTGCAGAGAAGAGCAACAAGGATGATTAGGGGGATGAAGGCTAAAATATAAGAAGCACGATGACAAGAATTGGGTACGTCAAGTCTAATGAGAAGGACCGGGAGGCACATGGCAGCAGTGTTCCAATATTTGAGGGACTCCTTCACCAAAAGGCAAGGTAAGCTATTCTCCAAGGCATTTGAGGGTAGGACAAGAAGCAACGGATGGAAACTAACCAAGGAAAGAAGCAACCTAGAACTAAGGAGAAACTTCCTGACAGTTGGAACAATTAATTGGTGGAACAACCTGCCTCCAGAAGCGGTGAATGCTCCAACACTGGAAGTTTTTAAGAAGAGACTGGACAGCCATTTGTCTGAAATGGTATAGGGTCTCCAGTTTGAGCAGTGGGGGGGGGGGTGGACTAGAAGACCTCCAAGTTCCCTTCCAACTTTCTTATTCTATGTTCTGTGTTCAGCCGGACAATGATGCAAAAATGGGAAACAAATCTTGAAACACAATGAGAAGTTTCTTCCCACCCGCCATATTGCGGTTAGTTCATTGATAGTCATCTGTCCCAGACGTCACTTGTATTGGGAGAACCAACCTATCTTCCCTTCCTTCTCCCATCCCCTTCCCCCTTCCCTTTAATTAATTAATTAATTAAATTCCAAATTCTCTGGCTGGATGTCATGGGAGTTGAGGATAAGAAAGGGAGAGTCAATCTTCCTGTTTATCTTCCTCAGATTAAAAAAAAAGTGGCCAAAAACCAGCCAAGAACCACGACAAGGAATCTCAATAACCCCAAGCTAGCCAATCTCTGCAACCCCCCCCCCATAATTTATCACCCTAGGTGAGGCTTTTTGTTGTTCTGTTGTTTAGGGAGGGCATCAAAACTTGATTTGCATTGAATTTAAATGAATATGAAGTTGTGAACTTAACACAATAGAAACCACCTCCTCCGTCTTCAGGTGATTGCTAAAACGAAAGAAGTTCGGTGAAGTGTGTAATAGCCCTACGGTTTTCTGAGAAATTGATCTATCCATTTTTATTTTTATTTTATTTTTTTTTGCCTTCCAACAGTCTTTAGGTATCTTCTCCCTGTTGGGAGATTTTGCATTCAGCATCTGTCTGTCATTCAATCTTTGAGTAACTGATCATTTACTCCGGAGCTGCCAAGAAATGAAAGGTGACAGCTGGTGATGGATGAGCGTTTAGCACTTGATCATATTACAACTGACTATCTCAGTGACCGCGGGGTTGTCATTTGATTATTGGGGAGAAGAAGACAAATGGAGATCTGAATGAATGACATCAGAATTACAGGAGAGCAGAGTTGGAAGGGACCTTGGAGGTCTTCCAGTCCAACCCCCTGCTCAGGCAGGAAACCCTATACCAATTCAGACAAATAGTTGTCCAATCTCTTCTTAAATACTCCCAGTGTTGGAGCATTCACCACTTCTGGAGGCAGGTTGTTCCACTGGTTAATTGTCCTCACTGTCAGGAAGTTTCTCCTTAGTTCTAGATTGCTTCTCTCCTTGATGAGTTTCCATCCGTTGCTTCTTGTCCTGCCTTCAGGCGCTTTGGAGAATAGCTTGACTCCCTCTTCTTTGGGGCAGCCCCTGAGATACTGGAACACCGCTATCATGTCACCCCTCATCCTTCTCTTCATTAAACCAGACAGACCCAAATCCACCAATCGCTCTTCACATGTTTTAGCTTCCAGTCCCCTCACCTTTTGGAAGTATTGTCTGAATAGCCTGTTTCTTGATTTATAACTTTTTTTTTTCTGACGTGAAGGATAGAACGAGGACGTGACATATGAATCCGAATAAATTGACGGGAAAAACCTAAGATGGAAGGCAGCTAGAACTGGAGAATAGCGGGATTATCTTCTTTAACTACAAACTCTCTGAATCTCAAAAGGCAACAAGGAAGAATTATGACCCATTTTTATCTCCTATTTAGATAGAGAATACATAGATGATATGGATATGCATTTTGGTACATAGGCACCCGAGGCTCTCTTCCGGTTGAAATTTCATATGGTTAGAAATATTTTTAGCAATAGGAAGAAAATGTAGAGGAGAGAAGGTCTCACGCATGAATCAACTGAGCACTGGAATGCCGGAACACATACAACAATAAATAATATTCTTTCTCCAAAATTCACTTCCTAGTTCCTTCGGCCACCATATAACCATTAATGTTTAATCTGTGGCAGGAATTGGGTATGTATAGTCTGTGAATCAGGGACGCGGTGGCTCAGTGGGTTAGGATGCTGAGCTTGTCGATCAGAAGGTCGGCAGTTTGGCAGGTCGAATCCCGAGTGCCGCGTAACAGAGTGAGCGCCTGTTACTCGTCCCAGCTTCTGCCAACCTAGCAGTTCGAAAGCACGTCAAAATGCAAGTAGAAAAATAGGGACCACTCCAGTGGGAAGGTAACAGCGTTCCGTGCGCCTTTGGCGTCTAGTCATGCCGGCCACATGACCACGGAGACGTCCTCGGACAAGCGCTGGCTCTTCGGCTTTGAAACGGAGATGAGCACCGGCCCCTAGAGTCGGAAACGACTAGCACGCGTGTGCGGGGGAACCTTTACCTTTTTACCTTTAGTCTGTGAAAAGAAGGACGCGGGGTTACATGAGAGCAGTATCTCAGGGGTTGCCCCAAAGAAGAGGGAGTCAAGCTAGTCTCCAAAGCACCAGAAGGCAAGACAAGAAGCCATGGATGGAAACTGTCTTTAATCTTGACTTGTGGCAGGTCAAGGGATTAAAAATACACTGGGCAAAAGTCTTTAGAAGATAAGCTGCATGCAATGATGATCAATAAAGCCTCAATTTCTGGTAGAAAAACAACAACAACAACAACAGATGACACTATTGGTGACCATGGCAACTGCTCTTACCCTATTTGTAAGAAGTTCACAGACTTCCAATATCACTATTGAAAAATCTTCGCTGCTGTTACATACCTCCACTCCTGATCTTACAGAAGAATAGTGTTTTGTTTTGTTTTTATCAAGAGCACAGCAGAAAGGATTTCCCAGTTCAACTGTCCTATTTGTCTACTTCAAAGAAAGTCGATTTTCAGCAGTTCTTCCAGTAGCAGCTGCCAGACCCGGGACTACTTGCGTTAAAGTAGTAGATACTTTGCTGAATCAAGAAGCAAAGGATTTGCATCTCATTAGCAACAGCCTTGGCAATAGCAATTGTGATCCCTGGAATCTCTTTTGTATTATTTCCCCTTACACCCACCCACACGGGCCTGGGGCAACTCGCACGGCCAACTGACTGGACACAACTTGCTACAGCCAGCTTTCTGTGTAAGGCAACTCCCCAAGGCCAACTCACCCATGGGACAACTTGCCACAGGAGGAGAGTTACACCAATATGGAAGAAATAGTGGGATAGAACCATTAAAGAAAGGATGCAGAAAGGAGGGACAGAAATGAAATGTGAACGACAAAAAAATTAAAATAACGTTTCGATTCTTTTAAATAATTAAATTGAATTGTCCCAAAGGTGCTTTTTTTCAGGAGGCAACTGGACTTTCCTGTTTCGCTTCTCGTCCAAGAAGCTTCTTCATCTCTGACTGGATGGTAGGGAATGGAAGGATTTATACTCCTTGCAGACCGCTGGTCATTTGCCTTCTTTTAGAGAGCCTCTGAGGCCACTTGGAGGTTTACCAGTGTCCTCAGGGTCATCTGAGTAGTTAGAACAATTAGAACAATTAATCGGTTAGAACAATTAATCAGTGGAAGAACCTGTCTCCAGAGGTTCTGAATGCTCCAACACTGGAGGAGGTTTTTAAGAAGAGACTGGACAGACATTTGGCTGTAATGGTGTAGGGTTTCCTGCCTGAGCAGGGGGTTGGACTAGATGACCTCCAAGGTCCCTTCCAAGTATTCTATTCTATTCTATTCTATTCTATTCTATTCTATTCTATTCTATTCTATTCTATTCTATTCTATTCTATTCTATTCTATTCTATTCTATTCTATTTATTCCTAGTCGATGTATGATAAGCCATAGCTGAATAAATGAATGAATGAATGAATGAATGAATGAATGAATGAATGAATGAATGAATGAATGTCCTTAGGCATAAGTCAGTACTGAGGGATTGTAGCTGTCGCAGCCTTAAAACCCCTCTTTTTAATGCTTTCATCAGATATAAAATAAGAATCTCTTTCACAGACATGTTTTTCTCTCCCCAAATAGTACTTTAAGTGGCAAAGGTTAAGAACAGGCGAGAAAGAACAGAATGCCTTCCTGGCCCATTCATTTCAAACAGAGGGCAAGCTTAGGAAATCTTCAGAAATGCAGCCACACATTTAAAAATCTATAACCAGCGATTTAACAAACCACTAGATAAAAGAAGAATCTGAGTGGGTAAAATTGCCAAGCAGATACGAAGAAATGCTATTACCGTTTCCAAGCGCTCGCAGACTGCATTTCCTTGCAAAAGGCCACTATTTTCCTCCCGAATTATTATGTCAGCACTCTGAAGATGAAAAGGCGAAAAGGGACGAGGAGAATGTTCCTGATTTTCAATCGTCTTGATTTTTTATTTATTTATTTATTTTACACTTCAGCGTAAGATGTTTCAATGCCTCCAAATGAGCCACGGAGTTCACAGTCCACAATACACCCCATTCAGGAGGAATTTCCAAAAAAAGGGGAAAAAAAGAATCTCCATTCATAATAACAGAATATCAGAGTTGGAAGGGACCCTGGAGGTCTTCTAGTCCAACCCCCTGCTCAGGCAGGAAACCCTATACCATTTCAGACAAATGGCTGTCCAGTCTCTTCTGAAAAACTTCCAGTGTTGGAGCATTCACAGCTTCTGGAGGCAGGTTGGTTCCACTGGTTAATTGTCCTCACTGTCAGGAAGTTTCTCCTTAGTTCCAGGTTGCTTCTCTCCTTGATGAGTTTCCATCTGTTGCTTCTTGTCCTGTCTTCTGGTTCTTTGGAGAATAGGTTGACCTCCTCCTCTTCTTTGTAGCAGCCCCTCAATTATTGGAATGCTGCTATCATATCTCCCATAGTCCTTCTCTTGGTTAGACTAACAGAATAACAGAGGTGGAAGGGATCTGCATGAGCAGGAGAACCTATACCATTCCAGACAAGCGACCGTCCAACTTCTTCTTAAAAACCTCCAGTGATGGAGCACCCACAAATTTTGAACCCACAAGTTCTTCCACTGCTTAATTGTTCTGTCGGGAAATGTCTCATTCTAGGATGGTTCTCTCCTTGATTCGTTTCCATCCATTACTTCTCCTGCCTCTTCTTTGTGGCAGCCTCTTAGATACTGGAAGACTGCTTTCATATCTCCCATAGTCCTTCTCTTGGTTGGACTAACAGAATAACAGAGTTGGACCTGCACGAGCAGGAGACCCTATACCATATATTCTATTCTATTCTATAATATTTATTCTATAATATTTATTCTGTTCTGTTCTGTTCTCCAATACTTATTCTATTCTATTCTATTCTATTCTATTCTATTCTATTCTATTCTATTCTATTCTATTCTATTCTATTCTATTCTATTCTATTCTATTATCTGTATTCTATTCCATTCCATCCCATCCCATCCTATCCTATTCTATTCTATTCTATTCTATTCTATTCTATTCTATTCTATTCTATTCTATTCTATTCTATTCCATTCCATTCCATTCCATTCCATTCCATCCCATCCCATCCCAGTCTAGTCTAGTCTAGTCTAGTCTAGTCTAGTCTATTCCTGTTCTGTTCTGTTCTGTTCTGTTCTGTTCTATTCTGTTCAACTGTAATAAACCAAATCAAATCAAACTTTCTGCTCTATTTTTAAAGCAAAGTTAAGCAGCTAGTATTTTTTTTTTCCAAAATATGCTCGGTAAATGTTTTCCCTTTATTTCCATATGTTTGAGCTTTTCCAGCTCATGTTTTTTCACTGTATAGGCTTCAGAAGCACTTCATCCAAACATTCATCCATGCATGGTGGTTATGCAAGAAAACCCAAATGTTACAAAATTTTCACTGAATGAAAATTCAAAAGAAAACCACGAATGTTTTTATTAGGTACGATGCCAGAGAATATAAGTGAAAAACATCACAATTTATTTATACGCTGAGAATGGCAAGAATCCTTCTGACAAAACACTGGGAAAGAGTAACTCCTATCACCTTAGCTAAAGTGTACAACATGGGGCAGCCATCCATTTTATTACAGGGAACCAAACAGGAAACGCACACAGCCCCGTTGTAATTGATCCAACTTCAACAACACCGAAAGGATTGGATAGCTAGATAGATCTTATTTGGCATTAATTGTGCGCTAGGAAAACAACAAAACAAAACCTTATTTCTTTCGTAAAAACCGGAGGGAATTCAAATCAATGAGTAGCAAATGAATTTTCCTTGCGTAAGTTCTTTGTTTCATTTGATCCTCATCCATTTGAGCTGGAGCACAACACACGTTGTGGAAAAGTTGCAAAGCAAAAGACAAGTAGGAAAAAAAGTGGATTGGGAAACTGTCTAATCTGTATCCGAAAAAGGCATTTTAGCACAGAAGGGTTTCTAACCCATCTATTACCATCATAGAGAGAGCTTTCTAATCATGCAACGGTGAGCTGCAGCTTGATATATTTGCTACTCGTGGGTACGATATAATGCAAAGGGAAGACAAAGAAGACAAGAAAAACACCCATGGGATAGGACTTTAGTTGCAAAGCTAAATAAGTGTAACACTTATAAGTGTTACTGCATTGTTCACAAAGTCATTTAGAATAGAATAATAGAGTTGGAAGGGACCGTGGAGGTCTTCTAATCCAACCCCCTGCCCAGGTAGGAAACCCTATACTATGTCAGACAAATGGTTGTCCAATCTCTTCTTAAAAACTTCCAGTGTTGGAGCATTCACAACTTCTGTTGGCAGGTTGTTCCACTGGTTAATTGTTCTCACTGTCGGGAAGTTTCTCCTTAGTTCTAGGTTGCTTCTCTCCTTGCTTAGATTCCATCCATTGTTTTTTGTCCTGCCTTCAGGTGCTTTGGAGAACAGCTTGAGTCCCTCTTCTTTGTGGCAACCCCTGAGATATTGGAAGACTGTTATCATGTCACCCCTCACCCTTCTCTTCGTTAAACTACACATACCCAATTCCAGCAACCGTTCCTTATATGTTTTAGCCTCCAGTCCCCTGATCATCTTTGTTGCTCTTCTCTGCAGTCTTTCTAGAGTCTCAACATCTTTCTAGAGTCTCAACATCTCAACATTTGTCCTTGTGTCTATCTATCAGACACAGTTGGGAACGAGTTGGCCTCCAGCCAACTGGATGGGAATCTAAGTGGACAATCCAGGCCCTTGGTTCACATTGATCTCCCATGTGCTGTGTGGGACAGCAGAAATAAACATGTGGTGTGTGGATCATGACAGCAAGTCTGGATGCCCATCACAGATACTGGTGTCTCTGCATGTTATTCTTACTCCATACAAAATGAATAATGCATGAAGACAACAGAACAATTGCACAATGTTTTACAGTTATTTGTTAGATTGCTATCTCGCCTTTCCCCCCAGAAGCTGTTGACTATGGAAAGCTCCTGCAATCTTCATTTCACCCTCATTATTTTGCTCCAGATTACCCATTCAGCCGAGCCCCAGCTAGTTCAGAAACCAATGCAATCTATCCAGCTTCCGTTTGGTTTGCATTATTTTGCAGCCATCTGCTTATCGTCCTAGCAGAGGCCCAGAAAAACTTTCCATGCCATCCAATTTATGTCATGCCATATTCTTGCAAGATTAGCCATTGTTTGAAGCTTTCTTTGTGGCTGCGGAATGTAATTATCACAAAATTTAGCAAATAAAAAAAAACACGTCCGGGGGCCAACGTTAAGTTCTGTAGCTAATTATGACAAAGGGCGAGTAATTAGAAGGATGGAACCTCACCCAGCAAATTTAGGATACAGAGGGATGTGACAACAAAAAAATAAAATAAGAGTTGATCAGAGCTGAAAACTCTTGAGTTGTAACCAGGACATTGGCCATACTAGCAGAATTAAAGTAAAGGGGACATTTCCCCCCCCTCACCCTTTTTTAAACAATTATTTTATATTAAATAAATATATGGCTATGTTTTTACCTTAATGTCAGCCCCTTGAGCCTTCCTTCTCAGCTGAAAGCTGACTGATATAATTAATAAAACTGCTTAGATTGCTCTCTTCGTAATGAGAGCAACCCCATTCCCTTCACACATTGATGATGTTACCTAGCTGGGTCACAAAATGTCTGCAAGAAAAGTTCAGAGAGCACCGAGGACCTCCTCCTCCACCACCACCATCCTCAACCCTTATTCCCTTCTAGCACTGATGATGTTGCCTAGTTGGGTAATGAAACGTCTGCAAAAAAACAACAACCAAGAACCCACAATCGCTTGATTTGCCACGTCGAGAATTAAATAGTAAGGAGAACAAATGACACCAGGTCAGATAGGAGAAGAGGTGAAGCCAAAAAGAGAAGCACAAAAGCTTAAAACATGCTCCAAATGGGGAAACACTTGCAAACATGGATGGAAGCAGGCACAACACGCACAGTCTATTCCAGGGGTAGGCAACCTTGGCTCTTTTATGACTGGTGGACTTCAACTCCCAGAATTCCTGAGCCAGCATGGCTCACCTTGGAAACCTCTCCCTTTCCCCTCAGCACAGCTGGCTCAGGAATTCTGGGAGTTGAAGTCCAGGAGTCATAAAGCGGCCTAGGCCTAAACCAGGGGTAGGCAACCTTGGCTCCCTCATGACTCGTGGACTTCAACTCCCAGAATTCCGGAGCCAGCGTGGTTCAGCTTGGAAACCTCTCCCTTTCTCCTCAGCACAGCTGGCTCAGGAATTCTGGGAGTTGAAGTCCAGGAGTCATAAAAGAGCCAAGGTTGCCTACCCCTGGTCTAGGTCACTTTTAAGGAAGCTCTAAGCAAGTCCCTTAGAAAATAAGAATAAAAATTGTATTCCTGCAGGCTTAAGAAATGGGAGGCCTCTGTCCCGCTCAGGCAGGACAAGCTGTACTCTCCAAACATTTAGCAGCCAATATAAGAAATACAAATAAGCAAAGCAGAGCTTTCATTTTTTAGAAAAAGAAAAGTCGCCTGTCTCTTATTTCCCAACTTCTACAGGTTTCCTATTTCCAGCATCGGGATGATTTTTTATTTATTTATTTTTTCAGTGCTGTTGTGTGTGTGTGTGTGTGTGTTTTTCAGAAGCCACAGCAAAAAGAGGAGGGAGAGTAACAGGCATCTCCAGCCAAGCTACAAATTGCTAATAAAGGCGTAAAGCAGGAAGAATACAGTCAGAAAAAAACGTGTTTTACTCATGCGCTAATGGATTCCACACGCGTTTCTAAGAATGAGCAACAGAGGCCACGCTCTGCACACGTTATGAGGGGGTTGGGAATAGAAGAACAGCGCTGGGCAAAGATGAGGCTTCCCGAGAAATTCTGCTTGCTTTAAAATAAGCAAGACCTTGTAACTGCCAACATACGCTTGAGAGAGCAGCTTTGGGTGGGCATCTCGGAAATGCACACGGCCCCGTTGCGCAGATGAAATATTTGCAGAAGTCGAGTCAAAGCAAATAAACGAAAAAGGCTAGAGGAACATTGCACATTTCCTACAATAGGGGAGTGATTAATAACTGTGCATTCTCTTCTCTGTAGGGGACAGATATTTGTTTGCATCGGGAATGATAAATACGGGCGGAGGATTGTCGGAGCTAGCTAATTCATTTTGGGATTTATATATATACATAGATAGATAGATAGATAGATAGATAGATAGATAGATAGATAGATAGATAGATAGATAGATAGAGATAGAGATAGAGATAGAGATAGAGATAGATAGAGATAGAGAGATAGAGAGATAGATAGATAGATAGATAGATAGATAGATAGATAGATAGATAGATAGATAGATAGATAGATAGATAGATAGATAGATAGATAGATAGATAGATAGATATAGAGGGAAGAATGGAAAAACGGAAAGCTATTGACCCAGAACAAAAGGTTTTGCTCAATGTTCGTTAGAGGGGACTCTAATTTGAGGCAATGAGCGGTGTCTCGGTGCAGTCCCTAACCTCTGAAGCATCACCCCAATCTGGCTGCCATCCCCAGGAGTCACAAACCATCTGCACTCCATACCAAACCGAATATGTAACTGGAGGTCTCAGAGCCGGAACCTTTCCTTAATGACCCGTAGAAATTGCTTAAATCAGTAAGCAAGTGCACTGGGAAGCCACAACCAGGAGGCCAGGGGTTAGCTAAATGAAAGGGCATCCTATGAGGGCTCCAGGTGAGTCCCCTTTTCCATCATCCCACTGATGACATCTGCTTTCATGCGAGAGAGAAAGCCCACGGGCTAGCAGCCATCGGCTGTGTACACAAATGTCTACAGGGAAGCCGAAGTCATTAGAGAGACATTGATCATTAGAAAAGCAGGGGGGGCGGGAAGGGAGGGGGTGTGGATGGGCTTGGCCAGCTGTTTGTCTGCATGTGGATTCTCCGGTTTTCCAGCATCTCAACAGAATCTCTGCACTTAACGTGCTCCAGGTACGTTGCCTTGTTAATCGTCACGACCGCCCTTCTGCTAAAATATCAATAATTGCGTCCTGCGGAAGGAGGACTGAGATGACGGTAAATTCATACTGGAGGCGTGTTTTTACCCCCACCCCTCTCCTCGGTTAGATTTTGAGTTCCTTTTTTTTAAAAAAAAAAAAAGCTTTGCAAGATACGCACGGCTTTGGGTTTGAAAAAGGAGGGGGGGTAACAGATTAAGCCACGCAAATGCACAACGTAAAGAGCAAAAAAAAAAAACCCAACAACTGGAAAACAAACTCATTTCATCACGTTATAGAAAGCTGAATTAAGCCGTGCGAAGACAATCAATCCCCAAAGTGCTTTTTTTTCAAGAGGCAACTGGTTTTTTTGGGAGTTTTTCCTTGAAGACCTTTCGCTCCTCATCCAAGAAGCTTCTTCAACTCTGGCTGGATGGTGGGGAAGGGAAGGATTTATACTCCTTGCAGACAGCTGGTCATTTGCATCCTTTTAGAGAGTCGTTGAGGCCACTTTGGGGGTTTGTCTGTGTCCTCAGGGTCACCTGAATGGTGCAAATGATTCCAATCTACTCAGGTGACCCTGAGGACACAGATAAGCCTCCAAGTGGCCTCAATGACTCTCTAAAAAAAGGCAAATGAGCAGCTGACTGCAAGGAGTATAAATCCTTCCACTCCCCAACATCCAGTCAGAGCTGAAGGAGCTTCTTGGATGAGAAGCAAAACATCTTCAGAGAAAAACAAGAAAGACTCTTGAAAAAGCACCTTTGGATAACCATGACCTAGGATGACTAGGATGAATCTCCATGGACATTATGGAAGAAATGTATCCAAATAAAACATCTCCTTATTCTCAGACTACTTAAAGTAGATATGATATTGATTACCATTGCAATGTCTTAAGGGAAGACTCTTGGAGAGTTTTAACTGTACTAAAGAATTTCTCTCTCAAATAAAAGCATAATTATCCAACTGTTAGAAACCATTAAAATCCATGAACAATGATTAAAAAAGAAGAAGAAAGGCTTGCTCACATGGGTAATCATCTGCATAAATTATATAGAATTCCCGCTACTGGGATGTACAGAAAATCAATGCGTAGCTATTTGCAAGAATCTGTTCAAGCATATGCTTCTGGTCAGTAGTACATTGATGAGTTGTCCTTGGGAATCCTCAGTGCTGTAAAACTGGACCTCCTGATGTTGCTAGACCACATTTCCCAGCAACAAAAGACGGGAAAAGTTTTCTGGTCAGTAATGCCAATTCAGAAAGTCACGATAGCGAGAGAATACATACCAATTTTCCTATCAGTAACAATAGGTGTAGCACTCAATTTGCCAGCAAATTTGGAAAACTCAACAGTGGCCACAGGATTGGAAAAGATCAGTTTACATTCCAATTCCAAAGAAAGGCAGTGCCAAAGAATGTTCAAACTATCACACCATTGCACTCATTTCCCATGCTAGTAAAGTCGTGCTTAAAATCCTACAAGCTAGACTTCAGCAGTATGTGGATCGAGAACTACCAGAAGTACAGGCAGGATTTCGAAGAGGCAGAGGAACTAGAGATCAAATTGCCAACATACGCTGGCTCATGGAGAAAGCTAGGGAGTTCCAGAAAAACATCTACTTCTGCTTCATTGACTATGCTAAAGCCTTTGATTGTGTGGAGGTCTTCTGGTCCAACTCCCTACTCAGGCAAGAGACCCTTTACCACTTCAGACAGGTGGCTATCCAATCTTTTCTTAAAGATCTCCAATGATAGAGCAGCCACAACTTCTGAAGGCAAGCCGTTTCGCAGGTTAATTGTTGTCACTGTTAGGAATTTTCTCCTTATAGTAATTCCAGGTTGCTTCTCTCATTGATGAGTTTCCATCCATTGTTTCTTGTTTTGTCTTCTGGTGCTTTGGAAAATAAATCGACCTCCTTTGCTTTGTGGCAGCCCCTCAAATACTGAAATACTGCTATCATGTCCCTCCTAGTCCTTCTTTCCTCTAGACTAGGTAAAAGGTAAAGGTTCCCCCGCACACGCGTGCTAGTCGTTTCCGACTCTAAGGGCCGGTGCTCATCTCCGTTTCAAAGCCGAAGAGCCAGCGCTTGTCCAAGGACGTCTCCATGGTCATGTGGCCGGCATGACTAGACGCCAAAGGCGCACAGAACGCTGTTACCTTCCCACTGT
>NC_139518.1:99122431-99152431 GCF_947247035.1 Vipera ursinii
GGGGGCCTAACTCAGTAATCTGAGTTATATAGAGAAGTTAAGGAGTATTAAATATTGGAGTTGTTAGTTGCGAAGTCATGTCCGACCCATCACGACCCCATGGACAACGTTCCTCCAGGCCTTCCTGTCCTCTACCATCTTCTGGAGTCCATTTAAGCTCACACCTACTGCTTCAGTGACTCCATCCAGCCACCTCATTCTCTGTCGTCCCCTTCTTCTCTTGCCCTCAATCTTTCCCAGCATTAGGCTCTTCTCCAGTGAGTCCTTCCTTCTCATTAGGTGGCCAAAGTATTTGAGTTTTAGCTTCAGGATCTGGCCTTCTAAAGAGCAGTCAGGGTTGATCTCCTCTAGGACTGACCGGTTTGATCGCCTTGCAGTCCAAGGGACTCGCAGGAGTCTTCTCCAGCACCAGAGTTCAAAGGCCTCCATTCTTTGGCGCTCAGCCTTTCTTATGGTCCAAATTTCACAGCCATACATTGCAACTGGGAAGACCATAGCCTTGACTATACGCACTTTTGTTGGCAGGGTGATGTCTCTGCTTTTTAGTGTGCTGTCTGGATTTGCCATGACTTTCCTCCCCAGGAATTGGGTATGTCTAGTTTAATGAAGAGAAGGACGAGGGGTGACATGATAGCAGTCTTCCAGTATTTGAGAGACTGTCACAAAGAAGAGATGGTTAGCCTATTCTCCACAGCAGGACAAGAAGCAACGGATGGAAACTAACCAAAGAGAGAAGCAACCTAGAACTAAGGAGGAATTTCCTGACAGTGAGAACAAGTAACCAGTGGAACATCCTGCCTCCAGAAGCGGTGAATGCTCCAACTCTGGAAGTTTTTAAGAAGAGACTGGAGAACCATTGGTCTGAAATGGTATAGGGTTTCCTGCCTGAGCAGGGGGTTGGACTAGATGACCTCCAAGGTCCCTTCCAATTATTATTATTATTATTATTATTATTATTATTATTATTATTATTATTATTATTATTATTATTATTATTATTATTATTATTATTAGAGCCTTGGTGGAGCAGTGGGCTAATGCCTCCTTAAGTAACACCAGCTGCCTGCAATTAGTGCAGGTTCGCGTCCCACCAGGCTCAAGGTTGACTCAGCCTTCCATCCTTCCCAGGTAGGTAAAATGAGGACCCAGATTGTTGGGGGCAATTAAGCTGACTTTGTAATAATGCCGCTTGGGGTGTGTGTGAAAGCCCTAATAAGCAGGCATATTCATAGAATGAAGGCTACTGCTAAGCTTGTAAGCCGCCCTGAGTCTTCGGAGAAGGGCGGGATATAAATGGAATTAAAATAAATAAATAAATAAAATAAATTATTATTATTATTATTAATTTGCAAGCCCTATTTGTAATGCAACCAAGGTTCTTGTGCCCTTTCTGTTGCCAATGAGATCTCGTAGGCTAGAAGCCACTTGTTTTGGTAAAAGGCTGGTCTGGTATAAAGCTGCTTGCTTGCAACTACTGCTAGTCCTCAACTTACAAAAACAATTGAGTCCAACATTTTTCTTGCTAAGTGAGACGTTTGGTAAGTGAATTTTGCCCCACTTTACCTTTCTCACCACCATTGTTAAGTGAATCTGGCTTCCCCATTGTCTGAAGGTCGCAAAAGAGGATCACATGGCCCTGGGACTCTGCAGCCAGCATGAGTGTACACGCCAGTTGCCAACCGTCTGAATTTTGCAATGGTCCAAAGTGTGAAAAACAGACAGAAGTCACTTTTGTTGAGTGCCGTTGTTATATCGAACAGTCACTAAGTGAAGTGCCTGGGACTGTCTGCATTTGAGAACTGAGACTCAGCACTCGGTTCTATATACCATTATGAAATCTTCATTTGTGTCTTTGATGAAGTCTGTATGAAATTTGCAAAATCTCGAGCAATGATGAGGGAGATGATGGCTTCAGCTCAAAAGTGTATTTAACTCAGCCCGGACAGGGTGCAACGGTACAACGAGCCTTTATATAGGCAACTGTCAAACTAGTCAACAAATCAGGGATGGGTGTTTTCCCGCCGAGGGGCCGTGCCCAATAATCAGCTGGCAGCTTTTAACATTCCCTTAGTGATAGCGCATGCGCCGCTGAGCCGGGGAACCCCGTCAGCTGGCTGGCGCTTCAGCTGGGAACCCGGGTAATCCTAGCCGGTGTTTTAACAGCTAGCGGCTGTCAGTTGGCTGGTGGATCTGCGCTTGCGCGACTTTGACAGCTCGCGGCTGCTACTACGCATGCGTGGCTTTTGACAGCTGTCAGTGTCAACAGAGGGGTGCGCATGCGTGTTGGGGCTGGCGGCCTTCTGACAGCTGTCAGTGCAGCCATGTGGAGCGGCCTTTGACAGCTGTCATTCCTGCGAGGAATACACTACAAAATTGTTGTGAAAAATACTAGTTGATTACAAGCTGGATATGAATGAACAGCATGGCACGGCTGCCCAGACATAGAAATATAGTTTTAGGGTGCATCAACAGAAACAGAAAATTCCTACGCTGAGCAGAAGGTTGAAGCCATGGACCTAACTAGTCTTTCCAACTTTAGAATAGAATAGAGTTGGAAGGGACCTTGGGGGTCTTCTAGTCCGGCCCCCTGCTCAAGCAGGAGACTTTATACCAGACAAGTGACTGTCCAGCCTCTTCTTGAAAACCTCCAGTGATGGAGTGTCCACGATTTCTGGAGGAAAGCAGGAAGGAAGGAAGGAAGGAAGGAAGGAAGGAAGGAAGGAAGGAAGGAAGGAAGGAAGGAAGGAAGGAAGGAAGGAAGGGGAAGGAAGGAAGGAAGGAAGGAAGGAAGGAAGGGGAAGGAAGGAAGGAAGGAAGGAAGGAAGGAAGGAAGGAAGGAAGGAAGGAAGGAAGGAATAGATAATGGAATAAAGCTGGAAGGGACCTTGGAGGTCTTCTACTCCAGCCCCCCGCTCAAGCAGGAGAACCTACACCATCTCAGACAAGTGACTGTCTAGCCTCTTCTTAAAAATCTCCAGTGATGGAGTGTCCACAACTTCTGGAGGCAAGTTGTGCCACTGGTTAATTGTCCTCGCTATTAGGAAGTTTCTCCTTAATTCCAGGTTGCTTCTCTCCTTGATCAGTTTCCAACCGTTGTTTCTTGTCCTGCCCTCTGATGCTTTGCAGAATAACATGACCCCCTCTTCTACATTTCTCTCTTTCTCTAAATGTATAGATCAAAAAAAAAAAATCCAGCTTACAACAGGAAATCCAGATTGACTCTTTCAGATCCACCACGGAAGGAGAAACAATTTATTAGGCTGAAGGATGCTTTTACCAGTTGCTATAGCAATTGCGACTGGATTCTTTAGAAAATTAAGAAAGTGTTCAAAAATATAGCTTCTGCTTGCTGCAAATGTAACTGCTCTAGCCCGTGCTTTGTACAGTTTGCATACTGAAAGGACCTTTTCATAAATTTTAAAATAAAAACGAGGACCTTTCAGTTCAGCTGCATTTCGGTTGACTTTGAAAGCTACGTATACAAAATGCAGGACCACTGGTGGCTGGTAACTTTTCAAATAATTGTGGCGGCTGATTGCACATTGTCAGTTGATTAGGCCCGTTTATGCAGGATCTGGCAGATGATCTTGGTAAGTAAGAAGCCTGGAATGTCCTGAAGAACAAAATGAATCATTGATAAGACACTCGCTTCCCCGTGGAAGAAGATTTAGAGATGTCGCTTCATTCTATCTTCTCTTTTCTTGTTATTGGGCTGTGCCAACTTTTTCTATCAGCTCTCTTGTTTCGGGGATTTGAAAGATTTGTTCTTACTCATTTCTGTTCTCTGTTGCATCTTTCAAGGAAGAACTTTTATTTGTTGCTACAGAGTTCACTCAATCATCAGGGCCCGCAACTGTGAGAAGGATCTTAGACAAGCACTTAAACATGAGCCAAAAGGGCATGGAAACAGCCCCCAAAGTCAGTGCAATCCTAGGTGGCATTAACAGAGGGAGAGAATCAAAATCATGTGAAGTTCTACTACCGCTTTACAAAGCCTTAGTAAAATCCCACTTGCATCCAGGTCTGGTCACCACAATGTAAAAAAGCCGCTGAGACTCTGGAAAGAGTGCAGAGAAGGACAACAAGGATGATTATGGGGCTGAGAAGAACGGTTACAGGAATTGGGTATGTCTAGTTTAATGAAGAGAAGGACGAGGGGAGACACAATATCTGTGTTCCAATATTTAAGGGGCTCCTACAACGACAAGGGAGTCAAACTAATTTTCAAAGGACCAAAAAGCAGGACAAGAAGCAACAGATGGAAACTAACCAAGGAGAGAAGCAACCTGGAACTAAGGAGAAATTTCCTAATGGTGAGAGCAATCAACCAATGGAATAGCTTGCCTTCAGAAGTTGTGGGTGCTCCATCACTGGAGGCTTTCAAGAAGAGACTGGACGTTTGTCTGAAATGGTATAGGGTCTTCTATTTGAGCAGGGGGTTGGACTAGAAGACTTCCAAGGTCCCTTCCAACTCTCTTATTCTATGTTCAACCAGACAACGATGCAAGCACTGGAAGTAAATGTTGAAACACAATGAGATGTTTTCTTCTTTTTTTTCATATCGCAATTAATTCATTGATAGTAATCTTTGTCGTGTATAACTTGTATTGGGAGAACCAACCTATCTCCCCTTACTTCTCCCATCACCTTGCCCCTTCCCTTTAATGAATTAATTAAATTCAAAATTCTCTGGCGGGATACCATGGCAGTTGAGGATAAGAAAGGGAGAGTCAGTATTCTACATTTATTTTCTCCAGGTAAGGAAGAGGTTAAAGGAGACTCTATGTATGACGTGGTGGCTCAGTGGGTTAGGACGCTGAGCTTGTCGATCAGAAGGTCGGCAGTTTGGCGGGTCGAATCCCGAGTGCCGCATAGCAGAGTGAGCGCCTGTTACTCGTCCCAGCTTCTGCCAACCTAGCAGTTCGAAAGCACATAAAAATGCAAGTAGAAAAATAGGGACCACCACGGTGGGAAGGTAACAGCATTCAGTGCGCCTTTGGCGTCTAGTCATGCCGGCCACATGACCACAGAGACGTCCTCGGACAAGCGCTGGTTCTTCGGCTTTGAAATGGAGATGAGCACCGGCCCCTAGAGTTGGAAACGACTAGCACACATGTACGGGGGAACCTTTACCTTTACCTTTATATATGACTTCATGAAAATGTCCACATAGTATTGTCGGCAACAACATGGAAATGGCTTTTTTTTTAAAAAACAAAAACCTTCTATTTATTTTCTTTTCTTTTTTTTTTACATCCCAATATTCCTGAAAGGTTTCCTGTCAGATTTCTACAAACATAAAAGAAAATGGCTCCATGCCCCTCATATTTACCGCATCTGAATGCAGCTAAGAAAATATTAAGGGACTGCAGATGTTTCTTAATTAGGCCTAACATTCTAATAGAGGACTGTCAAAATTGCACCCTTCCACAATTCATAGCCTATAGTAACAAGATGAAGGTACATTAGCCATATTGTCTGGGAATTCTGGAAGTGGTTGTCCCAATACTCATAAAAAAAACATCACATTAGACATCTGCCTTATCGTTCTCCTGTTTATTAGGAAAGCATTAGAAATCCCATTTCAATCACATGTTGGTCTCCTCTCCAGTTTCATTCCAAGGTTATTAGAATAGAACTAAAATGGACCTTGGAGGTCTTCTAGTCGAGCCCCCTGCTCAAGCAGGAGAACCTATACCATCTCAGACAGTTGAATGTCCAGTCTCTTCTTAAAAACCTCCAGTGATGGAGCGCCCACGATTTCTGGAGGCAACTTCTGTTCCTCTGGTTAATTGTCCTCACTGTTAGGAACTTTCTCCTTAATTCAGGTTGCTTCTCTCCTTGATTAGTTTCCAACTATTTTTTCTTGTCCTGCCCTCTGGTGCTTTGGAGAATAACATGACCCCCTCTTCTTTGTGGCAGCCTCTCAAATACTGGAATACAGCTATCATGTCCACCATTTCTTCTTTTCTTTAGACTATCCAAACCCAGGTCCTACAGCCATTCTTCGTATGTTTTAGTCTCCTGGACTTTAATCATCTTAGTTGCTCTTCTCTGAACTTTTTCCAAAGCCTCAAGATCTTTTTTGTAGTATGGTAGCCAAAATTGGTTTCAGCATTCCAGGTATGGTCTTACTAATACTTTGAGGTATCTTGATTCTATGCCTCTGTTTATACAACCCAGGATTGTGTTAGCTTTTTTGGCTGCTGCTGCACACTGCTGGCTCATGGTCAAGTGATCGTGCACTAGGATGCCATGGTCCCTCTCGCAGTGGCTGGTTTTGCGCCAAGTTTCACCTAATCTGTACTTATACCTTTGGTATTTCCTGCCTAAATGTAAAACTTTGCTTTTCTCCACATTAAAGTTCATTTTGTTGGAAAGGTCCCATAGTTCAGCTGCGAGATTATTGGTAGGGCAATACTGGAAGAAGGATTGTCTGCCTACTATAAAGGAGTGGACGCTTAAAGTGTCAAATCTGGCAGAAATGGCTAAGATTTCTGCTTACTTGAAAGATCATTCACAAGAGAGATACATTTCGGTTTGGAGAAGATGGATAGATTATATTCAGAAAAAATATGGGACTAAAAAGTTCCATTTAGCTTATGAGTAAATTTTAATTTAGAATGTTGGTAATTATGTTAAAGGCGGGTTAAATTGTATTATGTATTTGGTTTTTTATATAGTTGATTAATGTTAGTTAGATTATGATTACTATGTATTTGTAACCCTGTAACCAGTTCTGGGAAGTGGGGGAGGGGGGTTGGGGGGGGGTTGGGGAGGGGGATAATTTTGTAACTTTTTGTAAAACTTTTCAATAAAAAAAAAGTTTGTCAAGGTGTTTCTGGATCCTGAGTTTGTCTTCTGGGGTGTTGGCTACTCCTGCCAGCTTAGCGTCATGTGCAAATTTGATGAGTTCCCCTTCTATTCTCTCGTCTAAGTCATTTATGAAAATATTAAAGAGTATTAAAAGACCTTTGCAAGCTTGCGGGACATCAAGAAGTCCTTGAGGCCAAAATGGGAGCAAATTATCAGGGGAAAATTTGAGAGGAAAATCATTCAGATTTCCTGGCACTAATAAAAACTGGGAAGCTGGCATCACATGCTGGAAAGCTTGGGCTAAGAGCAAAAGGTTTGTGTGTAAAAAGTTAAGTATTAAAAAAAAAGAATTTAATTATTGTGAGGATCTGATGGTTGAAATAAATGTAATAAGTAGATATCAGTCTAGACTAGAGAATATCCTGGAAGATTGTCCTTCCTTTGGCCAGACTTTGTGTATCTAAGACTCACCATAACATTTTAAGTGAGAACAACTGAACTCTCTAGACTTGTTACACTATTGATCTTTTCCTCCTCATAAAAACAAAATGCCAAGCCTCCTTGGGACATCCTCATCTCCTTCCTTCCATCTTCAGAAAGCCCATCAACTGTGTGCGTCGGACATTTTAAGAAGCCACTGAGGTAAGGAGAGATTTCATGAGGGTGAGAACAACCAACCAGTGGAACGGCTTGCCTTCAGAGGTCGTGGGTGCTCCACCACTAGAGACTGGGCAGCCATTTGTCCAAGATGGTATAGGGCAGGGGTCTGCAACAGTGGTGGGATTCAGATAGGGGAACAACCGGTTCTCGGTGTGGATGCCGCTTCCGGAAGTCCATTCTGGCTCTGGGCAACAACAAAAATTAGCTACCGGTTCTGCCGAAGTGGTGCGAACCGGCTGAATCCCACCACTGGTCTGCAACCTTGACGACTTGAATTCTGGGAGCTGAAGTCCACAAGTCTTAAAATTGTCAAGGTTGCAGACCCCTGGCATAAGGTCTCCTGCTTGATCAGGGGGTTGAATGAGAAGACCTCCAAGGTCCCTTCCAACTCAGCACGACAGAGACCAAAAATTTAGGTTGCTAAGTGAGAAATTTGTTAAGCGAGTTTCACCTCATTTTATGATATTTTTCCCCCCGCCACGTTTGTTAACTGAATCACTGCAGTCGTTAAGTTAGCCACACGGTTGTTAAGAGAATCTGGATTCCCCCATTGACGTTGCTTGTCGGAAGTTCGCAAAAGGGGATCAAGTGACCTTGGGATGCTGCAACCGTCATAAACGTGAACCATTTATCAATTTATCCGAATGTTGTTGTTTTTTTGTTTTTTTTAAATCCCATTTATATCCCGCCCTTCTCCGAAGACTCAGGGCAGTTTACAATCTAATAAGCACAAATCAATGTGCTTAGCAATAGCCTTCATTCTATGTATATGCCTGCTTATTAGGGCTTTCACACACACACCCCAAGCGGCATTATTACAAAGTCAGCTTAATTGCCCCCAACAATCTGGGTCCTCATTTTACCTACCTCGGAAGGATGGAAGGCTGAGTCAACCTTGAGCCTGATGGGACTCGAACCTGCACTAATTGCAGGCAGCTGGTGTTACTTAAGGAGGCATTAGCCCACTGCTCCACCAAGGCTTGAGGTAGAAAAAGAAAGATACTACGATTTTGGGTTTTATTTATTTATTTATTTTAATTCCATTTATATCCCGCCCTTCTCCGAAGACTCAGGGCGGCTTACAAGCTTAGCAGTAGCCTTCATTCTATGTATATGCCTGCTTTATTAGGGCTTTCACACACACCCCAAGCGGCATTATTACAAAGTCAGCTTAATTGCCCCCAACAATCTGGGTCCTCATTTTACCTACCTCGGAAGGATGGAAGGCTAAGTCAACCTTGAGCCTGGTGGGACTCGAACCTGCACTAATTGCAGGCAGCTGGTGTTACTTGAGGAGGCATTAGCCCACTGCTCCACCAAGGCTGTAAAATGTGAGGATGCAGCAATGGTCGTACACGTGAAAATTGGTCACAAAGTCACTTTTTCAGTGCTGTTGTTAACTTCAAATGGTCACTAAACAAGCTGTTGTAACTCAAGGACTACTTGTAGTAATACGCTAGTGCTAGATTATTAACTTTCTAATGTTTAGAAAATTTAGACCGCTGAAAATAAGGGGGGGGAAGAATAGTATCGTGTGAGAATAAGGAAATGAGGTATGACCAGAAGGATGCGCTTAATTGTTCCAGAAAAATAAACTAAAAATTAACTATAGTTTTAAAGGTCAGTCTTACTAGGCAAAGAATTATTGAGTTTTTTGATCCAGAACTCAATAGAATATTTTTTAAAAATACTACAAATTACATCCAGATCTTTGTTGTACAATAAAAGTGTCGGTCTTAAGTTGATTACTTAATAGAAAGGTCTCCACTATATTGTGTATTTATGGTTATTTGTGCATAATGGAAGAAAACAGTGAAACAAATTTGACAATGAGATAAAAATAAAAAGAGAAAAAGAAAAATGCTATTTGGTTGCTGTTCAGGTTCCTTTTTGTGCTTCTGTAAATTAATATATTTATAAAAATTGGAACCCGTTATCTGCCAAACGTTAAATATTTACCCTTGCCAAGTTGCATGATGTATTGCATATATTTTGGAAACATTCTTATTTAAATTTAGTTAAAATTCTGCTGTGATTATTACATGGTTAATTTTGCCATCATCGTATATTCTCCAGGTTCAAGTCCCAACGAAATGTTGTCAGACTTATAGAGTTTTTTTCCCCAGTATTGAACAAAATGTATTCTTACTGTCCTATTATTTCATTAAATTGTGATGTTTCTTGATGATTTTTGGGGGGTGGGGGTGGGAGGCAGGATTGATTATATGCATTAAGAAAAACACTTTTTTCTTTTTCCAAATTTGAATTCCAACATTATCTGCATTGTATTATACACATCTTTGGGGTACTTTTGAGGTGGTTTTTTTTTTTTTGCAAATACATTAAATGTGATAAAATCTTTTCTCATTTTCATATATTACCAGCTTTTATTATTGTATGAGATACCTATCTTGGATGTTATTGCTGGAGTTATATAAAGTTTTTATAACAATTTTCTTTCAAGTTGTAGTTAAATCTTTATAGATTGAGTCCATGGTTCTTCCTATCGTTGTATTATGGGGGGGGGTTTTCTCTTAAAATTTTTTTGTCCTACCTCTGTGTCATATTTGAGTAAGAGTTTATATATGTACCTTAACGAATCGTATTGGTTTTGCAAATTTCAAATTCAAATTTTATTTTTTTTCCTTAACACCCGTCCTTCATTCTTGAGATCTGATTTTATCCTTCCAGTCATACTTCAACCACGGTTTATTCTGGCCCTCGCTGAATAATTTTTGCTGTGCCTTTAATCTATTAATTAAGTTGGAGTGAACCAGATCTGCATATGTAATTGTGTTCTTCTAACTGTAATTATCTCCAACATGGAAAGGATTTGAAGGAGAAACTAGAGGTGAAATCGTGGGACATCTTCTATCCTTGCTCTCATACTTTTATCAAACTCATCCAGTAATATCTCTCTTTGAGTGTTTATGCTCCTTTATGTCTCTGGGAAAGGTTGAGGGCAAGAGAAGAAGGGGACGACAGAGAATGAGGTGGCTGGATGGAGTCACTGAAGCAGGAGGCGTGAGCTTAAATGGACTCCAGAAGATGGGAGAGGACAAGGAAGGCCTGGAGGAATGTTGTCCATGGGGTCGTGATGGGTCAGACATGACTTCGCAGCTAACAACAACAACAAATGTCTCTGCAGCAGAAGTATTATAAGTATATACTCTCTGCACTAGGAAGTCGGCTTCCTAAACCATGGTCTGCATTACCTAGATCACAGGTCTGCAACCCGTGGCTCCGGAGCCACATGTAGCTCTTTCAGCCGTCTCCTGCGGCTCCCAGTCCTCTGCCATGTGCAGTCCCCAAAAAAAGTGGGACTAAAAAAGTTCAACCAATCAATTCAAATATGCAGGGTAGGTGCATATCTCGCCTTGGCTCCACTCTTCAGTCAGACCCTGTTCTGCGCATGCGCGCAGGTACATGCATCTGCACACATTATTTTGCGGCTCCCAGTTTTTCCTTTTGTGAGGGAACTGGTTCCGAGTGGCTCTTTCACGGTTTCAGGTTGCTGACCCCTGACCTAGATGAAGGGGTAAAGGGCAAGGGATGGAGTGAACCTCACAAGAACTGGAAACAAATATCTGAGGGCAATTCGGAAATAAATCTCAGTTTGAGCAGTGAGGGCTGGAAGGAGAAGGTCATGTTGCCGTTGACTCATCCGCTAGATCAATTGAAAATGAACAGTTTTTTCAATGAAACAGTGGCTTGCGTCACACACCGCTTCGATTGTGACCATGTGCTTCACGATGCTGTTTCAGGGTGGCTTCGTTCCCGGGGGGGGGGATTTTCTTTTCTTTCTTTTTTTTTTTGCAGAAGGAATTTCAAACCTGGCAAGACATTATGACAAGGGCCTCAGTTTGGATGCCAATTAGGTCAAAAAGTCATGTAATGTTGTAGTTTTTTTTAATGAGAATAGAATAGAATAGAATAGAATAGAATAGAATAGAATAGAATAGAATAGAATGGAATGGAATGGAATGGAATGGAATGGAATAGAATAGAATAGAATAGAATAGAATAGAATAGAATAGAATAGAATAGAATAGAATAGAATAGAATAGAATAGAATAGGATAGGATAGGATAGAATAGAATGATTAGGAGGGACATTATAGCAGTATTCCAGTATTTGAGGGGCTGCCACAAAGAAGAGGAGAGGGTCAAATTATTCTCCAAAGCACCAGAAGGCAAGACAGGAAACAACAGTTGGAAACTAACCAAAGAGAGAAGCAACCTGGAATTGAGGAGAAACTTCCTAACAGTGAGGACAATTAACCAGTGGAACAGAAGTTGCCTCGAGAAATTGTGGGCACTCCATCACTGGAGGTTTTTAAGAAGAGGCTAGACATTCACCTGTCTGAGATGGTATAGGTTCTCCTGCTTGAGCGGGGGGCTGGAGTAGAAGACCTCCAAGGTCCCTTCCAGATTCTATTCTATTCTATTCTATTCTATTCTATTCTATTCTATTCTATTCTATTCTATTCTATTCTATTCTATTCTATTCTATTCTATTCTATTCTATTCTATTCTATTCTATTCTATTCTATTCTACAGTATTCTATTCTATTCTATTCTATTCTATTCTATCCATAACACAACTGAACTAATAAATAGGCAGCTTTATTGTTTGAGAATAGTGGGTTAATCATCCACCTGAATATTTACATTTAAATATTTAGAATATTTACATTTAACACCCAAATGAGCCAGCAAAATAACCAACTGACTAGTTTTAATGTGTATTAGTTCAACTTAACGGATTTATAAAAATAAGTCCTGTCAGAAGAGCTTTCAATCAGAGGTTAGTATCGATTCTCATCCTCAGGAAAAGCAGAGAGCTATGACAGCTTAAAATGCTTCATGTCGAGCAAACAATTTGCCAGAATTTGAAGAAAAGTAGGACGTTAAAATATGACACATTTTGTTGCACTAACAGCAAATAGCTAGAGTAGCTAGAGGCACGCTTTATTTCTTTCTTTTTCTATCTCCCTCTTGATAATGAAATATCTAACTCTTCTGTCATGTATTCTCAGCCATCATCACAAGGATAGTGTCTCAAACACTTCTAACCTCTTGTATACCATCTTCTGGAACTAAAGCAGGAGTCTTGCTTTGTCAAATGTGCGTGAATGAGTAGTGATGATAAAAATGTGTACATCTGTTGCAACCACGTGGGATGATTAGTAGGAGGCACCATGAAGATGAGCGTGAAACTACGTTCCAAATGACTTGAAGAGGCCATTCTCATGTCTCTTAGTAGTAACTGAAGGTAACACTTGACTTAACTGGAAGGAGGGAGGGGACAAATCGGCCTCAATTGGAATAGAATAGAATAGAACAGAACAGAACAGAACAGAACAGAACAGAGTAGAGTAGAGTAGAGTAGAGTAGAGTAGAGTAGAGTAGAGTAGAGTAGAATGGAATAGAATGGAATAGAATAGAGTAGAGTAGAGTAGAGTAGAGTAGAATGGAATAGAGCAGGGGTGTCAAACTCAATTTCATTGAGGGCCGCATCAGCATTGCGGTTGCCCTCAAGGGGCCGGGTGGGTATGGCCTGGGTGGGCATGGCCTACTGGGTGGGCGTGGCTAGAGTGCGTATGGCCTACTGGGTGGGCGTGGCCAGCTCTACATCGTTCGCATCAAGGGTGCCTATGGGAGCCTGGGCAGGAGTGGGACAGATCTGAGGGTCTCTGACAGAAAGAGGGTCTCTGGGCCAGGACCAAGGCAGCGGGGGCCGTTCCCTCACTGTTTCCAGGATGGCTTCGGGGGCCACATGAAACCACTTCGCGGGCCTTGTGTTTGACATGTCTGGAATAGAGGATCGAAAAATAGAATAGAATAGAATAGAATAGAATAGAATAGAATAGAATAGAATAGAATAGAATAGAATAGAATAGAATAGAATAGAATAGAATAGAATAGAATAGAATAGAATAGAATAGAATAGAATAGAGTAGAGTAGAGTAGAGTAGAGTAGAGTAGAGTAGAGTAGAGTAGAGTAGAATAGAGTAGAGTAGAATAGAGGATCAAAGAATAGAATAGAATAGAATAGAATAGAATAGAATAGAATAGAATAGAATAGAATAGAATAGAATAGAATAGAATAGAATAGAATAGAATAGAATAGAATAGAATAAGAGTAGAGTAGAGTAGAGTAGAGTAGAGTAGAGTAGAGTAGAGTAGAGTAGAGTAGAGTAGAGTGGAATAGAGGATCAAAGAATAGAATAGAATAGAATAGAATAGAATAGAATAGAATAGAATAGAATAGAATAGAATAGAATAGAATAGAATAGAATAGAATAGAGCTGAGCAGAGCAGAGCAGAGCAGAACAGAACAGAACAGAATAAACAGAGTTGGAAGGGACCTTGTAGGTCTTCTAATCCAACCCCCCACCCGAGCAGGATTCCCTACATCATTTCTGACAGATGACAGTCCAGTCTCTTCTTGAAAATTTCCAGTGATGAAGCTCCCACAACATCTGAAGGCAAGCTTTTCCATTGGTTGATTGTTCTCACTGTCAGGAAATTTCACCCTTATTTCTAGGTTGAATCTCTCCTTGATCAGTTTCTATCCATTATTCCTTGTCTGGCCTTCAGGAGCTTTGGAAAATAGGTTGACCCCCCCTCCTCTCTGTGAGACCCCCTCAAATATTGGAAGAGCGCTATCATGTCTCCTCTGGTCCTTCTCTTCACTAGACTAGCCATGCCCAGTTCCCGCAACCCTCCTTCGTATGTTTTAGCCTCCAGTCCCCTGATCCTCTTTGTTGCTCTTCTCTGCACTTTTGCTAGAGTCCCAACATTATTTTATAGTGTGGAGACACAGCATAGGCATTCTTCAAGTCTTGACATTAACATTGGTTTGAGAATGACATAGAAGAGTGGATTTCCAAAAGACGTAGATCTCCCTGACTTTCCTTCCCAGTGTTTGGAGAAAACAAGTGTTCCATGGATGGTTAACTAAACATTGAATGTGGAGAGGAACACATTCTGATATTAACATTTACTTGAGGGAAATATGGATGGATTGCACCAATTTGCCAACCTTTGATCACCGAGATGGGTGCTTGTTTCTTAAATGCTAACTAACCAGTGCAGAATTGTAAATGATTAATGGTTTTATTGAGTGACCAAGAATAATTATGCATCAGCAAGTGGCAGTGCCCGGTCAAAATTATCTTGGCTTGGAGAATAAATGAAGCTGCATTGGATTAGCATTTGAAGGGGAAACAAAATGGGGAATCTCAACAATGGGAAAGAGAAAAAAATAATATCAAGGATAGTAAGGGCAAATCGCCTCCATACTTGGCCAAGAAACCTGAATGGATATGGTATTATTTTTTTAAAAAAATTATTGGCTTTAAGGTACCAATAAAATAAAATAAAGAAAAAAGCCCAGAAAATAATAGAAAGAATAAAAGAGTTGGAAAGAGGACTCATTGATGAAGACCCTGATCTTGCAAAAAATCGAAGGCAGGAGAAAGGGATGGCAGAGGATGAGAGGGTTTGATAGACATGGTAGACATGGGTTTGGGCAAACTCTGTGTGATGTCCGGCTCACTCACACATACACGTAACAGTGGTTCAATGGGTTTATTAATATTCCCCAGCAATTTCCTCCACCAAAAACCCAAAAGTGTCCCAATTAGGTCCAGCCACAAGCAGACCAATGCTAGTCCACAGAGCAATGGCCAGTGAGTCCATAAGGCACTTGAAAGTTTCCCAAACAAGATCAACTCACCAGACAAAATTGAATCCACAATAGAAGAGGGTTTCTGAGGCAAGAAAAATCCAGAGTTCCCAAGGCACGATCCAAGTCAAGGCACGGTGTCAATCCAAAACAAGGCAAGAATCACAACAACTAGAAAACAAACATCTAGGAAATGAATTGTTTCCAACATCGCCTCCATCTGTCTGCTGTGTTCTGGTGCAGCCCATCTAGAAGGGCGAGGCTTTCTCCTCTTGAGTAATCTGTCTGACCTCCTCTGCTCCTGCCTTTTCTCTGCCCTACGTGGTCTCGGATCAGGTGCGAAAGGCAGTTCCTCTTCCTCATCACTGAATGGCTGCAGCTTTCCCCACCTGAAGCCTCGGGGCTGTCCTGCTGCAGCTGTGCTTCAGCCAAATCCCTCTCAGACAGCTGCTCAAAGACATTGACCAACTCCTCTCCAGATGTGACTGGGAATGGTTCATCCTCCTCCGAGCTGACATCTGGAGAGGTATCTGGGGAAGCGTCCAAGGGCGTCATCACATGCTGGGAGACAATGGAAGACCGGGGGGATGAGGGAATTGGCATGCTGTGGTCCATGAGGGTTGCAAAGAGTTCGACACAACCTAGCAACTAAATAACAACAAATTCATGATACGAAACAAAAAAGAAAATATCACTATTTTCTTTTTACTTCTTCTTCCATTTCTCTTGCCTATTCTCCCTATCAAATCATCCTGGGAGAAAATGCTGTTAAAAAATAGTAATAATTCAGCCACCACTTTCTTCGTTTTGTGTCCTCTTTTCATAGAATTGAAAAGCCAATCCCACCCCAGTCCCTGTGTCCATATCAAAGCATCCATCACACATTGATTTCTTTTCCTGATCTTTTTTTTTAAAGTTTTTATTCCAAACATACAGGAAACAAATGGTCTCTCTTTCACATAGAAGGAGATGCAAGATCCTTTCAGTCAGGAAACTACGATCCAACACATCTGTTCATTACAAGATTATTTCTTCTCCAAATCTTCTTTTCCTTCTCCTTTAACACATTTGTTTCCTAGACATTGATATATATATATTTGACTGTTTTACATTACCGCCTCATTATCATGCAAAAAGCACTTTTTCTGCATTCCTCATAGAGAAGAAGGAAGGAAGGAAGGAAGGAAGGAAGGAAGGAAGGAAGGAAGGAAGGGAGGGAGGGAGGGAGGGAGGGAGGGAGGAAGGAAGGAAGGAAGGAAGGAAGGGAGGGAGGGAGGGAGGGAGGGAGGGAGGAAGGAAGGGAGGGAGGGAGGGAGGGAGGGAGGGAGGGAGGAAGGAAGGAAGGAAGGGAGGGAGGGAGGGAGGGAGGAGGGGGAAGGAGAGGGGGAAGAAGGGAGGAAGAAAGAAAGGGAAGAGAAAGGGAAGACGAAGGAAGGAAGGGAGGGAGGGAGGGAGGGAGGGAGGGAGGGAGGAAGGAAGGAAGGAAGGAAGGAAGAAAAGAAGGAAGGAAGGAAGGGAGGGAGGGAGGGAGGGAAGGAGAGGGGGAAGAAGGGAGGAAGAAAGAAAGGGAAGAGAAAGAAAGGGAAGACGAAGGAAGGAAGGAAGTCATATTCTAGCCCAGCGGTCTTCAAACTCGGTCCTTTTATGACTCATGGACTTCAACTCCCAGAATTCCTCAGCCAGACATGCTAGCTGAGGAATTCTGGGAGTTGAAATCCATGAGTCATAAAAGGGCCGAGTTTGAAGACCCCTGTTCTAGCCAGACAAATAATAATATAGGTAGTCCCCGATTTACGACAGTTCATTTAGTAACCGTTTAAAGTTACAACAGCCCTGAAAAAAGTGACCTATCACCATTTTTCACACTTATGACCATTGCAGCATCTCAGTGTTCACGTGTTCAAAATTCAGACATTTGGCAACTGACTCATATTTACAACGGTCGCCGTGTCCCGGGGTCACGTGATCCCCTTTTGCGACCTCCTGACAAGCAAAGTCAATCGGGGAAGCCAGATTCACTTAACAACCGTGTTACTAACTTAACAACTTCAGGGATTCACTTAACAACGGTGGCAAGAATTGTTGTAAAACGGGGCAAAAATCAATTTCTCGCTTAGCGACAGAAATTGTGGTCGTTATCCACTCGGTAGGTGGATAAAAATGCCAAATCCAGACTAACTATCTGGCTGACTGTTACGATGAATCAGAACAACGTGTAAACACTAGACCGTCTGATTAAAGTGTAACTTAAAATCTGTTCAAAAGGTTTTCAAGCTTTATGTAGCAGGCAGATATTAAAGGCAATATTTTCTTAATAAAGTGTGACGACTCAGTTCTTTGTTCAGAAATTGACGGTCTCCTACCATCTCCGTTAATATTTGCTTCGGCTTTTCGGAAGGTATTAAAAGACATCTCCGGAATAGTTTGTAAAGCATCATATCCAGCTTTGTCAAATGTCTTATTTAATCTTGGCACCTTTCTGGGAGAGAAGATAGTTTGCAACAAAACCGCTCACTGTAACCTAACGTCTCAATGCAACGCTACTCGTTTTATCTTTATTTTGCTCTCTTGCCAACGTTTCCTTCAAACACTTTAACTCAAGGTTTGCTTTTCAGCAGAAATCTCGTCTCTAATATAATATAATAATAATGTTGGAAGGGACCTCGGAGGTCATCTAGTCCAACCCCCTGACCAGGCAGGAAACCCTATACCATTTCAGACAAGTGGCTGGCCAGTCTCTTCTTAAAAATGTCCAGTGTTGGAGCGTTCATGGCTTCTGGAGGCAGGTTGTTCCACTGATTAATTGTTCTAACTGTCAGGAAGTTTCTCCTTAGTTCTAGGTTGCTTCTCTCCTTGACGAGTTTCCATGCATCTACAAAGGGTAGTCTTTATGAAGTCTCTACTTCATAAGCAACTCAGGGACCGGCAGGTCACCCAAAACCCAGGGGCCACCGCAAACAATATTCTGGAGCATGTCCAGGAAATTCAGAAAGAAGATGTCTATGGAAATTCTCAGTCATCCGGGTCATAGTTACCCCGAAGACGTTTTTTCATGAAGCTGGACTTTCTTGGTTGTTGTTTTTTCTTGTTTTTCTTTGAAGACATTTTGCTTCTCTTCCAAGAAGCTTCTGAAGAGCTGAAGAAGCTTCTTGGATGAGAAGCGAAATGTCTTCAAAGAAAAGCAAGAAAGTCTAGTTGCCTCCTGAAAAAAAAAAGCCCCTTTGGGATTTAGAAAGAAGACAAGGAGCAGTTCCAAGAAGGCTCCACACCCATTTGCACCACTCAGGTGACCCTGAGGACACAGACAAACCTCCAAGTGGCCTCAACGGCTCTCTCAAAGGAGGCAAATGACCGGCTGTCTGCAAGGAGTATAAATCCTTCCCTTCCCCCACCATCCGGTCAAAGCTGAAGAAGCTTCTTGGATGAGAAGGGAAACATCTTCAAAGAAAAAACAAGAAAGCCCAGTTGCCTCCTGAAAAAAAACACACAAAAGGAGGCAAAATAAAGCTTGACATTCACAATGATCTCCTAAAACGTTGAGTTAAGAAAGAAGGTTCTTGAAATAATGAGATGGGCCAAGGGCAAGTAGTCCTCCCAAGGAAACCACCTACAGGTGTCAGAACTGCCACCAGACTGGCAGTCTGCCCTGAATCCTGGGAGGGGCAGCTGGAGGGGAGGGCAAGGTGTTGGGGGAAAGTGAACCTGTGAGAAACCTTCTCTATGAGAACCGACAAAATGTTCAAGGTTGTTTTGCTGGCAATAGCCCGTAGACTTATATACCGCTTCACAGCGCTTTACAGCCCTCTCTAAGGCGGTTTACAGAGTCAGCCTATTTGCCCCCAACAATCTGGGTCCTCGTTTTACCGACCTTGGAAGGATGGAAGGCTGAGTCAACCTTGAGCCGGTCAGGATCGAACTCTTGACTGTGGGCAGAGTTAGCCTGCAATAGCAATAGCACTTAGATTTATATATCACTTCACAGCGCTTTACAGCCCTCTCTAAGGCGGTTTACAGAGTCAGCCTATTTGCCCCCAACAATCTGGGTCCTCGTTTTACCCACCTTGGAAAGATGGAAAGCTTAGTCAACCTTCAGCTTGTCAGAATCGAACTCCTGGCTTGTGGGCAGAGTTAGCCTGCAATGTTGCATTCTAACCACTGTGCTAACACGCAGAGTGACTGTTTCCAAAATATCTCTTTTAAACCTGATTGGGCAATAAGAGATAAAGAATGGGAAGAGACCAAAGGACGAAAGTTAATTGGCAAAAGTCTGGCGCGAACTCTCGGTTCTGGCTTTAGATTACTGCAATTTACTTGACTTCTACTCAACTACACCTGTCTCAACAAGTGGAGTTAAGGATCGTTTTTACTTAGATGCCCAGTTTCACAGCAGGAAGTTTGAAGAGGTCCAAAGAACATGTCATGACCTTCTAAGGCCATGGGATAATCTTGAAGAAGTCCTACCAAGTGGCTGGATAAGCAGGCGGCACGCACAGCCTGGACCTCAGCTTGAGACTCGGATAAGTCAAGCTTTTTGGCTGTGTGCTCTACAGAAAGAAAAAAAAGGTTGGATGCCTAAACTTCAAATTTCAAGTCACACAAAGATCAGAGCAGGAAAGAAATCAAAGGAAGAGCTGCTTAACAGGCAGAAAGCCAAGATGGAACTTAAGATTCACCAACCATGGTCAAAGTAAAGGGGAGAGTGAAAATAATTACTCGGACTTGGAAGCTGGCCAAGATGATTTTTGCCCCTGGAGGAATCAGGTAAACTTGGCAAGGTTATAGAATTCATGACTGTAAAATAAGAGAGGAAAAAGGGAAGCATGAAGAGGGGAAGAGGCAAGGTCTTCCGCTAAATAAGGAGAAATTTCAAAGAGAACAAAGACCAAGAGGTCGCTGAAGGAACCAGGCAGCAGCCCTCGATGGGAAGAGTAATTTATTCAAGAGAGGGGAAGAGAGGTTGTAAATCAAGGAAGATGAAGCCAAGAATTCAAGTGTAAAGTTCAAAGCCAGTACAGTTGGTCAAAGGCAGTTCAAATGTAATATATTTCATCGGGTCAAAAGAAGGAAGCGTAGCCCGTGATTTATAAAGATTCGGCCAAAGGTTGGCAGAAAATGTCATCGTGGCAAGGGGACAGACATTCTGGCCAGGCTAGTGAGGCAGGAAATAAAGTCAAGTCCGATAATGGAGAACAAAAAGAAAAGTAAGAAGGTGACAAATATGAGAAGGAGGGATGACTGGTTCTTTAATTTATTCCAGCAATGAATACAAACTTCGAAAGCCGAAATAGAGGCAATAGCTATCCTCTCTTGTTTGGCCTCTCCAAGGGAGACATAATGTTTAAACATGGAAATTGAAAACACGCCTCTCCCAGGAGAAAAAATAAAGAACAAAAGTTAAAGAAGAATTGTAGTTTAAATAGAGGATTCCTAGATAATATTCCTTGTTGTTGTTAGTTGCAAAGTCATGTCCGACCCATCACAACCCCATGGACAATGTTCCTCCAGGCCTTCCTGTCATCCACCTTCTTCTGGAGTCCATTTAAGCTCACACCTCCTGCTTCAGTGACTCCATCCAGCCACCTCCTTCTCTGTCATCCCCTTCTTCTCTTGCCCTCAATCTTTCCCAGCATGAGGCTCTTCTCCAGTGGGTCCTTCCTTCCCATTAGGTGGCCAAAGTATCTGAGTTTCCGCTTCAGGATCTGGCCCTCTAAAGAGCAGTCAGGGTTGATCTCCTCTAGGACTGACCGGTTTGATCGCCTTGCAGTCCAAGGGACTCGCAGGAGTCTTCTCCAGCACCATAGCTCAAAGGCCTCAAATCTTTGGCGCTGAGCCTTTCCTATGGATAATATTCCTAGATAATAATGATTATCTAATGTAATAATCAGTCATATCCTGGTCATCTCCCAGATGGACTGCTGCAATACATTCTACATGGGGCTACCCTTGAAGATTATCAGCCCCCACCCTTTGGAACATCTTACCTTTGAAGATGAGGCAAACATCATCTTTGGTGTATGGTAGATCCTGAAGGACACAATCTAGATAGGAGAATAACTCCCAAAGGTGTTTTTTCAGGAGGCAACGGGACTTTCTTGTTTTTCCTTTGAAGATGTTTCACTTCTCATCCAAGAAGCTTCTTCAGCTCTGACTGGAGGGTGGGGAATGGAAGGATCTATACTCCTGGCAGACCGCTGGTCACTTGCCTTCTTTTAGAGGGTCCTCGAGGCCACTTGGAGGTTTAATCAGTGTCCTCGGGGTCACCTGAGTGTTGCAAACGGGCGTGGAGCCTTCTTGGAACTGCTGAAAGGACTGTTATTGACTGGAGATAGATGATGTTGTAACCCTCCCCCTGTGTCGAGAGAGGGCTGTTCCAGATGGCCTCTTTGACCCCTCTTTCAAAAAGAGGCCCTTTGTGTCAAAATTTGTGCTAGGGAAAAAAAATAACGCAATAAATAGTTGGGAGCTTCTTGACTTTTAGTCAAGCAAGAACTAAGAGCCTAGAACCAAGGAGAGCTTTCGTGATGGTGAGAACAATTAATCAATGGAACAACCGGCCTCCAGAAATTGTGGGTGCTCCAACGTTGGAGGATTTTAAGAAGAGATTGGACAACCATTTGTCTGGAATGGCATAGGGTCTCCTGCTTGAGCAGGGGGTTGGACTAGAAGACCTCCAAAGTCCCAATAACTCTGTTATTCTGTTTCTGTTAGTGGTATTCCAATACACACACCCACACACACACTGTTACAGGAAGGCATCACCCAATTTATTGGGCCAGGTTTGAATGTTGTCCTACCACCAGACCAACTGTGCCTTAAGGCAGAGGTCCCCAACCTTTTGGGCACCAGGGACCAGTTCTGTGGAGAAAGGTTTTTCCACGGACCGGAGAGTGTGTGGTTTTGTGTGCTGCCTCCATCCGGCGGATGGGGCTTTGCTTGTGTGTGCGGACCGGTTGCTGGCATACCGCAGGCCGCTACCGGTCCACAAACCAGGGTTTGGGGACTCCTGCATTAAGTAAGGATGCGTACACAGACTTGCCACAAAGAAATCTCTCAGTGCTTAGCTCTTGAACCAGTTGGGATCCAGTAAATAAGGAAAGGATGATCCAGAGTGCAATTAATTTCAGCGCTGCCTGCAAGGCCTGGGAGGAATTCCAATCAACAGGAGAGGGTTTTCAAGCTTGCTCCATGCGAAGCACATTTCATACAGAGCTGAACATTTCTCTCCGTTTCATGCAGAATTATCTTCATCATTTTGGGGGTGGGGGTGGGGAAGGCTTTCATGCAATCATCCAGTCGGCTTTCCTGCCCCCTAAATGAAACCTCCCCGGCTCAGAAACCCATCGTGCCAATAACGTTGATGAGTTTCTCTTTCTCCTCCATCCCTGCCTCCCTCCGCTTTTAACATCTTGGTCTTGTTTGATATGCTTGCCATTTCTTGCTGACAGGAAGGTCGATTAAATCACATTTATATTGTAAACGTATGCATTGCTTTTTACCCTAGGCGGCGGATGAAGAGATACATGGCCCCCTGGGAAAGAAAAGAGAGAGAGAGAGAGAGAGAGAAGACAATCCACTTTCCTATTGGAGACTTCTGTCAGTGGGAAGAAATGAATGGTTGCCAGGGAGAGTTGGGAATTACTTGGGAATGCAAAAATGTTGTTTTAGAATCCTTTTGAGGATGGCTTCCTTCTCCTTTGTTCCTCCTTTGCTTCTTTCCTCAGAGAAAGAGCCAGCCAAGGAAACATTTCCCGACAGTGAGATCCAGGGCTTTTTTTCTCATAGAACGCTCAGAACGGAGTTCCGGCACCTTTTTTGGATGGAACCTTGTAGGGTAGGCAAGGCGGGTTGTATGACATGTGTGAGTTCCGGCACCTTTTTCTTTTACAAAAAAAGCCCTGGTGAGATCAATTAACCAGTGCAATGGCTCACCTCCAGAGGTTGTGGGTGCACCATCATGGAAGGCTTTTTAAGAAGAGACTGGGATGATATTTGTTTGGAATGCTATAGGGTCTCCTATACCTCCTCCTCCCCCTCCAGCAGAGAATTGGGCTAGGAGACCACTAAGTTCCCTTCCGACTCTGTTATTCTATATTCTGCATTCTCTTCCCCACCCAATCCTGGTCATCTTTGCACCTTCGCCTCCATTTTTAAGAAAAGAAATCCAGAGAGGCTTTGGGCAAGAAAGTCCGACTTTGTTAAATTTGCCAAAGACATGAGAAAGATTTTTTTTAAAAGGGGGGGGGGAAATGGAAACTTGGTGGGGAGGAGGAGTTTTCCAGCTCCTAAGGTGCAATAGCAATAGCACTCATGTACCGCTTCATAATGCTTTTTATAGCCCTCTCTAAGCGGTTTACGGAGTCAGCATCTTGCCCCCCAACAATCTGGGTCCTCATTTTATCGGCCTGGGAAGGATGGAAGGCTGAGTCGACTTTGAGTGGGTGAGAATCGAACTGCTGAACTGCTGGCAGAGGGCAGAATTAGCCTGCAGTACTGCATTCTAACCACTGCGCCACCCAGACTCCAGAAGATCACCGGGTGTGTCTCAGCAAACACAAAGCAAAAATGGGGGAGGGGGGGAGGGAGAGAGTATGAGCTACAATACCATTAACCTAAAAGTCTAATTAGGAAACATTCCATTTCATAAATTATGCATTGGTTTCACTTTGTGCTTCCCTCCCGCACCCTCACGTTTCCTCCCTAACACAGCTAATTAGGGAACCTTGTAAAGGCAAAAAGAACTACTCACACGGTAATGCAATAATACTACGCAACCTATCCCGTACAAAACAAACACCCAGGGCTTATTTTTAGAGCATTTCCCCCCCCCCGCCATGCCATCTACTTTTCTCCTTTTAATTTCTGGAGCCCAGATATTGGTCCATCTGTGATTGTCGCTTTTCCACCTCTACCACCTTCAAAGATCACTTCTTGTCTAAAAGAAATACGCCCACTTTCTCTTGCTCCACCTGAAAAATCCCTCTCCTAATCAGTGGCAGGATTCAAATATGTGAACAACCTGTTCTCTGTGGGGATGTCGCTTCCGGAAGTCCGTTCTGGGCCTGGGCAACAAAAAATTAGCTACGGGTTCCAACGAAGTGGTGCGAACCAGCTGAATCTCACCACTGCTCCTAATCCTTCTCTGGTCTTTCTCCACCCAAGGCACCTCCAGGGTATCTTATTCTGAGATTCAGAGCCTAGGAGCTAAATATTGTCTCTTGAACTCCAGCTCCAGTTTACCTAGCAGGAGTGGCATATGGGATGGCACTCAATAAGTGTGGTGGAATGTAGTCTGGATTCCCAGCAGGGAAGGGCTACATTCCAGAGGGCAAAGAGGCAGCAAAGCTTAGATAGCTTGGTTGTGAGAAAGAGACTTAAGAAGGCTTCTCCCAGGCAGTTCTTAAAGTATGTCTACATTGATGCAAATAGTTGCTTTAGTCTGGCAAGATTCTGTCTATAGGTGAGGAACAATAAAGGAACTGCTGAGAAGTAATTCCGCATGTTGTTCTTGGTTCTTGGGACCTGAAAATATGTCAGGGAGCAGAATTCCATAAAAAGCCGTAGACATCAATGGTTGTCTCATTAAAAACTAAGTCATTTTTTCTTCTTCTGTTGTTTGGTCCCTTATCCTTCCACGTTTTGCAATGTGACCAACAAAATAACAATGAGCTTGGGATACCTCATCAAATGCATCGCTGAGCTGAATTTAAAAGGGAGAAGATGATATTAATATTTTCTACCAGGATTTTAGAGAAAAGCTGTAGTTCTGAAGGAAAATGTGATTGAGAAAAGAACCTAATCGCATTTTAGCCTGACCAGGGACTCCAAGACATTATAACAGCCTGAAAGTGCTTCTTGATACATGGACCATATTAATGGAACACACAACATTCTAAACCATTCTGAGATTCCTTCCTTCCTTCCTTCCTTCCTTCCTTCCTTCCTTCCTTCCTTCCTTCCTTCCTTCCTTCCCTCCCTCCTTTTCAGTTCTGTACCTCTAAATTATGTACAGCAAAAACAAATAATGAATGCTCTTGTATGAAAGTACAAGTTAGACTTTAAAAAAGCAGGATAGGAAATGTATTGATCCCTTTCAATTTTGGTGGTGGAAACGACTCTTGAGAATATTATACATAGCTAAGAAATCAAACGAATAGATCATTGAAAAGGACTGTCAAAAGCAAAGGGAAGAAGTATAAAGTTGGTTTGTTTGACCGAGCTAAGACATGTTTTATAAAGCTCAGAAAATCCTTTATGAACTTTTTGCTTACATCAAATTTATGGATTTCCATATAGATTATGAATGGGTTATGGAAAAAAGAGATGTTTGTTTGTAACTGAGGTGAAGAATTATTAAGTTTGTTTGTATTTGTTGTGATGAACATTTTATATATACATTTTACATATTCTTCTCTTTTTCTCTGAGTATATATATATATATACTCACACACTTCTCCCAGAAGAACGAAGCTGAAGTCACCAGCCTGAGGATGACGGATGAGATTTCGTCGAAACGTTGCCCTGATACCTCAAATTCTACGTGGGGAAAAACCTGAATGACCAAAGATCTACATATCTATCTATCTATCTATCTATCTATCTATCTATCTATCTATCTATCTATCTATCCATCTATCTATGTATATCTATATCTATATCTATATCTATATCTATATCTATATCTATATCTATATCTATATCTATATCTATATCTATATCTATATCTATATCTATCTATCTATCTATCTATCTATCTATCTATCTATCTATCTATCTATATATATTGTTCAAAAAAATAAAGGGAACACAAGATAAGACATCCTACTATTAAATACAGTACATTGTGTTGTTTAAGTGTTCCCTTTATTTTTTTGAGCAGTATATATATGTATATGATTGATATATATATATATATATATATATATATATATATATATAGATAGATAGATAGATAGATAGATAGATAGATAGATAGATAGATATAGATAGATATATATAGATAGATATAGATATAGATATATATATATATATATATAGATATATATATACTGTATACAGATATATAGATATATCGATACACATACATACATACATAAATACATATATATATAAATGTACACATACACATACACACACAAACATATATATATATGAAAATAATGGTTCTACATTGTAAACCACCCAGAGAGTGCTGTAAAGCATTATGGGGTGGCATATAAGCCTAATTGCTATTCCCAGTGCTTTTTTTCTTAAAAAAAAAAAAGAAAAAGGTGCCGGAACTCACACATGTCATACAACCCGCCTTGCCTACCCTACAAGGTTCCATCCAAAAAAGTTGCCGGATATATATATTTGTGTATATATACACACACAGAGTATATAGTTCTACCATAGTGTCTCACTTAATCCACACGACACCAGTCATGTTTTTTGTAGAAGCCTCCTTTTCCAGACATTCAAAGGATGCGTGGTGTAAACAATTTATTTCAGCAAAGACCTGACCAGTCACGCTGTTCCCTCCAGCCCCTCTCTCCTGGGTGCCCAAAGTCTCTTTGCTTTCAGCAGCATAAAGGGGCGAATCGTATATTAAAGAAAGAGGGTGTGAATTGAGTTCAAGCTTTTCAGCACTTGTGTGACAAACATCTTCTCCTTTTCAGTTTCTTGTATGTGTGACCGGAATACTCTCAGGAGTAAATGCATGTTCCAGAGGTAAATTTTCAGGCAACTCCTATTTGAAAAACACCTGATTCACAGCGTGTGGCAGAGACAACAACTCAAGACCAAAAAAATATCTGCTCGTCACTCTCATCATGCCTGGAAGTAATGATAGCCATCGTGTCTTGAGAGAAAAGTAGGGTTTTTTTGTGTATTTTATAGCTAGAAATTCAAAAACACACCTGCAAGGGCTCAACTCAGACCAGGTAGATATGAAGTTCTCTATCAATGACAAAATGGCATCAATTTAGCAGCCTTCGCTTCTTCCCTATGACGGACACGATTTTTTAAAAGATGTTCTGGCCAACCTCCACCAATTAACATCTTCTTTTCTAGCAGCTTTCTGAGGTTTGCCAATTGTAATTTTCTTCATTGTGACAGGGTCCCACAACTATTGTATCATGTTATAGTTGCCACCTATAGGTAAAGAAGAGAAGAGAAGAGAAGAGAAGAGAAGAGAAGAGAAGAGGAGAGGAGAGGAGAGGAGAGGAGAGGAGAGGAGAGGAGAGGAGAGGAGAGGAGAGGAGAAGAGAAGAGAAGAGAAGAGAAGAGAAGAGAAGAGAAGAGAAGAGAAGAGAAGAGAAGAGAAGAGAAGAGAAGAGAAGAGAAGAGAAGAGAAGAGAAGAGAAGAGAAGCTGGAAGGGACCTTGGAGGTCTTCTAGTCCAGCCCTCTGCTCAAGCAGGAGGTCCTCTACCATCTCAGCCAGATAATTGTCCAGCCTCTTTTTAAAGCGCCCACGATTTCTGGGGTTCAGCTGTTCCAGCTGTTCCTCACTGTCAGGAAGTTTCTCCTTAATTCCAGGTTGCTTCTCTCTTTGGTCAGTTTCCAAACGTTGTTCCTCATCCTTCCCTCTGGTGCTTTGGAGAATAGTTTGACACCCTCTTCTTTGTGGCAGCCCCTCAGATACCGGAATGCTGCTATCATGTCTCCCCTATTTCTTCTTTTCTTTGGACTGGCCAAACCCAAGTCTTGCAGCCATTCTTCATATGCTTTTGTCTCCAGACCTTGGATCGTCTTAGTTGCTCTTCTTTGAATTCTTTCCAAACTCTCAACTTTTTTTGTGATACGGTGACCAAAATTGGCTGCAGTATTCCAGATGTGCTCTTAATAGGGCTTTATAAAGGGGTACCAATACTTCATGTGATCTTGATTCTATGCCTCTGTTTATACAACCCAGGATTGTATTAGCACAATCCAGGATTGTATAAGTGAAGTGAAGTTCTCAACCTGCTCTTCAGGAGCGGATGTTATGTGTTCAGCAATCCTTGATAATATCTGGGAGGAGAGAAAGAAGAATTATTTTTATTTACTTACTTACTCTTCCTGTTTGTTTATTTCTTTTATTAAATTATCTGGACTTTTTCAGTCGGGATTCAGGCTGGGCTATACCATCTAGATAGCCTTGGTCAAACTCGTGGACCAGCTGCTGTGCTCAGGATCCGGGTGGTGTGCTCATAAGGATCCTTCTGGATCTTTCATTGGCTTTTGATAACCATCCATAGTATCTTGCTGAACCAGATCCAGTGACAGGGAGGGAGAAAACTCTTCTGCAATGATTCGCCTGTTTGGGACTGGAGATTCATCCTCTGAACTTGTGGGTTGGTTTCTGGATTTTTCATCACCAGACATCTTCAGTGGAGTTTAGGGGACCCCTAAATATGTTTCTTAGCCTGGTAACAAAATGTTCAGCAACCAACCCACAACCCACACATGCCTGGCTGAGGAATTCTGGGAGTTGAAGTCCATAAGTCATAAAAGGGCCAAGTTTGAAGACCCCTGGTCTACACTATTCCAGACAAATTGCTGTCCAAACTCTCCAATGATAGAGCACCCATGACTTCTGGAGGCAAGCTATTCCATTGGCTAACTATTCTCATTATCAGAGCATTTCTCTGACTTCCAGTTTTTATCTTTCTTTAACAATCATCCACCTTAGGGATGCGGTGGCTCAGTGGGTTAGGATGCTTAGCTTGTCAATCAGAAGGTCGGCAGTTTGGCGGGTCGAATCCTGAGTGCCGCATAACAGAGTAGTGAGCGCCTGTTACTCATCCCAGCTTCTGCAACCTAGCAGTTTGAAAACACGTAAAAATGCTAGTAGAAAACAATCATCCACCTCTTACTTCTTCTCCTGCCCGCAAGTGCTTTGGAATAAGAAAATAACAGAGTTGGAAGGGAGGTCATCTAGTCCAACCCCCTGCTCGGGCAGGAAACCCTATACCATTTCAGACAAGTGGCTGTCCAGTCTCTTCTTAAAAGCTTCTAGTGTTGGAGCACTCACAACTTCTGGAAGCAGGTTGTTCCACTGGTTAATTGTCCTCACATGTCAGGAAATTTCTCCTTAGTTCAAGGTTGCTTCTCTCCTTGACTAGTTTCCATCCGTTGCTTCTTGTCCTGCCATCAGGTGCTTTAGAGGATAGCTTGACTCCCTCTTCTTTGGGGCAGCCCCTGAGATACTGGAAGACTGCCATGGTGTCACCCCTCACCCTTCTTTTCATTAAACTAGGTTGACCCCTTTCAACAAATCAGCGAACACCTTGATGCAAACAAAGTCATCACTAAAAGCCAACATGGGTTTGTCAAAAACAGATCATGCCAGACAAATCTTATTGCATTTTTTTTATTTATTTATTTATTTTAATCCCATTTTATATCCCGCCCTTCTCCGAAGACTCAGGGCGGCTTACAAGCTTAGCAGTAGCCTTCATTCTATGTATATGCCTGCTTGTTAGGGCTTTCACACACACCCCAAGTGGCATTATTACAAAGTCAGCTTAATTGCCCCCAACAATCTGGGTCCTCATTTTACCTACCTCGGAAGGATGGAAGGCTGAGTCAACCTTGAGCACTTTGACCAAGTGACAAAATTAATGGACCAGAAGAATGCTGTAGCTATAATTTACTTGGACTTCAGTAAGACATTTGATAAAGTGGATCACAACCTACTACTTGATAACATAGAAAAATGTGAGTTAGATAGCATCACCACCAGATGGATTCGTAGCTGGCTGACAGGCCGTACTCAGCGTGTGGCCCTCAGGGGAACCGCATCTACATGGAAGGATGTGTGTAGTGGGGTGCCCCAGGGCTCTGTTCTGGGCCCAGTGCTCTTCAACATCTTC
>NC_139518.1:99154931-99217431 GCF_947247035.1 Vipera ursinii
CTCTCTCTGTGTCTCTATTTCTCTCTCTGTCTCTCTGTCTGTCTCTCTCTCTCTTTCTCTCTCTGTGTGTGTGTGTCTCTCTCTCCCTCTCTCTGTCTCTCTCTATCTCTCTCTGTCTCTCTTTGTCTCTGTGTGTGTGTGTGTGTGTCTGTGTGTCTGTGTGTGTCTCTCTCTGTCTCTGTTTCTCTCTCTCTCTCTCTCTCTCTCTCTCTCTCTCTCTCTGGTATGTAGTGCTTCAGTGCTGAACCAAAGCATTTCCTCTAAAGAACTTTTATTTTAATTTCTAGGAAACAGGCCGCAGTAAACACTACAAGGCCTGCACTGGATTGGCAGCATACCTTTAAATAGAGATGGGCTCTGGTTTAAGTAAGAAACTCGGTTTAAGTGCAGACGGTTGCAAGCCAGAGGACTTCTCTGTATACATTTTGGAAAACAGCCCGTGGCGATTCCATACTCTCCTCCCCACGGGATATTCTTTGTGGGGTGGAGAGAGCTGGAAGAGCTATTTTAGAAAGTGAATGCCTCTTCCCGCACCACAAATGAATCCCACAAATAAAGCACCAGAGGGCAGGACGAGAAGGATTGGATGGAAGATAATTAAAGAGAGGGATCCAACCTAGAAGTAAGAAGAAGTTTTATGACACTGAGAACAATTAATCAATGGACTAGCTTGCTTCCCAAGTTTGTGGGTGCTCCATCATGGGCTTTTTTCAAGAATAGACTGGACAGCCATTTGACTGGGATTGTGTAAGACTCCTGCCTCAAGTAAGGAATTGGACTAGAAGAAGCAGGGAGGGGAATATGTGTGTGACTTTCCCAGTTCTGTTCTACAACATCTAACTTGTTGCGTAGTGGGTTCTGGAGAGTAGGAAGGACACCAGGCCGATGAGTACAGCATAACAGCTCTTTATTAGGTGGAAGTGACCGTACTGGGGAATAGGGGTTACCTGCACTCTTTATATACCTGGCCAGTACCTGGCCAGGTACACAGCCAACCAATCGGATTGAACCTCTGTTTCCCGCCGAAACTGCTTCCCGCCAAAACAGTTACAGTTCAACGCCTCCTGGTGGTGACTCTTATACAATGCTTTATTTTTTTTATTTATTTTAAATCCCATTTATATCCCGCCCTTCTCCGAAGATTCAGGGCGGTTTACAATCTAAGAAGCACAAATCAATGTGCTTAGCAATAGCCTTCATTCTATGTATATGCCTGCTTATTAGGGCTTTCGCCCCCCCCCCAAGCGGCATTATTACAAAGTCAGCTTATTGCCCCCAACAATCTGGGTCCTTTAGATGTTTAGATGCTTTAGATGTTCCTATAAGCCTAATCCATAACATAACTCCTGCCAGCTCCATCCTTCACCTTCGTAATTTCTGGTTCTTATTTAATAATAATAATAAGTTGGAAGGGACCTTGGAGGTCATCTAGTCCAACCCGCTGCTAAGGCAGGAAACCCTATACCATTTCAGGCAAATGGCTGTCCAGTCTCTTCTTAAAAACTTCCAGTGTTGGAGCATTCAGCACTTCTGGAGGCAGGTTGTTCCACTGGTTAGTTGTTCTAACTGTCAGGAAGTTTCTCCTTAGTTCTAGGTTGCTTCTCTCTTTGGTTAGTTTCCATCCGTTGCTTCTTGTCCTGCCTTCAGGCGCTTTGGAGAATAGCTTGACTCCCTCTTCTTTGGGGAAGCCCCTGAGATATTGGAAGACTGCTATCATGTCTCCCCTCACCCTTCCCTTCATTAAACTACACATACCCAATTCCAGCAACCGTTCCCTACATGTTTTAGCCTCCAGTCCCCCAATCCTCTTTGTTGCTCTTCTCTGAGCTCTTTCTAGAGTCTCCACATCTTTTTTACATCGTGGTGACCAAAACTGGATGCAGTATTCCAGGTGTGGCCTTACCAAGGCCTTGTAAAGTGGTATTAACACTTCACGTGATCCTGATTCTATCCCTCTGTTAATGCAGCCTAGCACTGTGTTGGCTTTTTTGGCAGCTGCAGCACACGGCTGGCTCATATTGAAGTGATTGTCCACTAGGATTTCACATTACTTATGGGGATTCCCTTGTCCAACTGGCCCTGAGAGCAAATTTCACTAAAAATCCAGATTCAGATACGATACGGCTACTTTCATAGATGGGATAGAGGAGCAGATGTCACGACCTTCATTTCCTCGCAGTGCTTCACAAAATGTCACCAATTCTGCTTGTCCTGCCAGCCAAAACATTACCGAAAATGCTGGGAATGAAAGAAAAGAACGCAAATACTTTTATTGCTACGTGGAAACCGATTCTGGCCTTTGTGCTTGAGGTGGGGAGGAAAAAAATGAAATTTCGATTATGGGCTTTACCGACTACAGCTGACACCATTTTGTAAAAGTAAAAAGCTGAGGCTTGATGTTGATATTCGATTCTAAGTCGGAAGTCGGTGCCTTTTTTTTGTCTTTTTTCGCCTTCCCGTCCCTCACTTCTCTACTACTCCCTTCCCTATTTTTCCTGCTGTTTACTTTTGTATTTATTTATTTTTTGTATCGTATACTATAAACTAAGAAAACTTCAAAACAGGAATATGCTGGGAAACCCTCGGAGGCACGCACCACCGTGCATTTTCTGTCCATGCCGAGAAAGAAGCCTCTTCTGGGTGCTGAATTACCAGATCTGCCTTTGGGGGAAATTCAAGCGGTAACATGGAATCACAAAACGGTGGGGTTGGAAGGGACCATAAGGATGATCTGTCCCAATAGTCTTCAAGGAAAAGCAACTACATTCAAGAAGTAGCTGTCTAGCCCAGGGATAGGCAACCTCGGCTCTTTTATGACTCATGGACTTCAACTCCCAGAATTCCTGAGTCAGACTCAGGAATTCTGGGAGTTGAAGTCCATGAGTCATAAAAGAGCCGAGGTTGCCTACCCCTGGTCTAGCCTTTCCCACCAGCTAACTGGGTGGCCTTTGTTTCCTCAATTTCTTTGCAGATAATGCATTTGCTGTCTTCTCCAGTCTTGATTTGTATGCATTTTCTTGCCTTAAGGTTTGATCTTGTGCAACCGGAAATTAGGCTAAATTAACAGGCCAGAGCAGATGATACCACTCTAATGGCAGAAAGTGAAGAAGAACTAAAGAGCCTCTTGTTGCGAGTGAAGAAGGAGAGTGCAAAACTTGGGTTGAAACTAAACATTAAGAAAACCAAGATCATGGCATCCGGCCCTCTCAATTCCTGGCAAATAGATGGGGAAGAAATGGAGGTAGTGACAGATTTAATTTTCCTGGGCTCCAAGATCACTGCAGATGGGGACTGTAGCCAAGAAATTAAAAGACGCTTGCTCCTCGGGAGGAAAGCCATGGCAAATCTAGACAGCACACTAAAAAACAGAGACATCACCCTGTCAACAAAAGTGTGTATAGTCAAGGCTATGGACTTCCCAGTTGCAATGTATGGCAGTGAAAGCTGGACCATAAGAAAGGCTGAGCGCCAAAGAATGGAGGCCTTTGAACTATGGTGCTGGAGAAGACTCCTGCGAGTCCCTTGGACTGGAAGGCGATCAAACCGGTCAGTCCTAGAGGAGATCCACCCTGACCGCTCTTTAGAAGGCCAGATCCTGAAGCTAAAACTCAAATCCTTTGGCCACCTAATGAGAAGGAAGGACTCACTGGAGAAGAGCCTCATGCTGGGAAAGATTGAGGGCAAGAGAAGAAGGGGATGACAGAGAACGAGGCGGCTGGATGGAGTCACTGAAGCAGGAGGCGTGAGCCTAAAGGGACTCCAGAAGATGGTAGAGGACAGGAAGGCCTGGAGGAACATTGTCCATAGGGTCGTGATGGGTCGGACACGACTTCGCAACTAACAACAAAAGCAGGCCAGAGAAATGCTGTGGACATAGTATGCTTAGACTTCAGCAAGGCATTCGGCAAAGTCGATCACAACCTGCTTCTTGGTAAGATAGAAAAAAGGTGGGATAGATAGCATGACCATCAGATGGATTTGTAGCTGGCTGACAAACTTGTACTCAACGAATAGTCCTTAATGGTACTACGTCTACTTGGAGGGAAGTAAGCAGTGGTTACCACAAGTTTCCCTCTTAGGCCCAGAATTCTTCAACATCTTCATAAACGATTTAGATCCCAGACCCTGATCAAGAAGCCCTTACGTGCCCTGTCCTGGATAGAAGGAAGTGAACTTCAATAATCTTTTCTGCTGTCCTTACCACTCTCTGTACAGCCTTCCTGTCTGAAGCAGTAATGCCTCCAAGCCAGACGATAATGCCACATGACAGGATGTTTTCAATCGTCCCTCTAGAGAAAGTGGTGAGGACAGGGGAAGAAAGATGTGCTGTTCTCATACGACACAGAAAATTCAAGTCCTGCTGTGCCCGCTGTGCAGTGTCTCACTGTTGAGCGACCAAGCTAGCCTACTCGTCAGCTGCACACCCAGGAACCTGGTGTTGCTAACCACCTCCACAGGTGAAGGTGTTAATACACGGCATAAAATAAAATAAAAGTTTGGGAAGAAATCAGAAAGGAAGATGCTAAAGGAGAATTGCATAACAATTTTGCACGGTACACCATGACACGAGTGATTTCAGTGCCACGTTTACGATATATGTTTGCTGGACTTTCTAGAATGACTTAAATGAACCGGAAATCTTGGCCCTAAAATCATTGAAAATTCATGTTTGCTGTGAAAGACCACAGAGGGGAACACACAGCCATCTTCTGTTTCAATAACCGAGGAAATTCTTCAGTATTCATGCTAAGGGCTTGAGTAAACCTTTCCCTTTGAAGCAAAACCTTCCATGATGCAGATGTAGGGAAGTCTAAATCTTTCTTATTTATGACTTTCTTTCCTCCTCTAATTCATACAATGCCTCCCAGGAAGCAGCTGTCCCTCATTTAAAATGACAGCTAGCTGAATTGAGGAGGAGGAGGAGGAGGAGGAGGCTGTGGCTTGCAAAGAGAATTTTGCTTCCTCTGCTGGAAAGGAATTGCCGCTTGGTTAGACCAAAAACAGCATCTTTGGGTGAAAGCGGGAGGGAGATTCAGCTGTAGCAACATGCTGAATTTTCATGAGATTTGGGCTTGGTTGGGAAAGAGACCAGTGCAGGAAATGTGCGAGTGTTGTTTAGGGATGGGGGCGAGATGAAAAACCTTCCCTTTTATGCACATTTTGTTTTCTTATTCATTGCTAGCTCTGATCCGCTGAGATTTAGGATAGGGAGGAAAGGGGGAATCTTATCTCCATAGCTGGTGCAACGGGGCTAAGTCTCCCTACTTGACCAGCTCCTATGCAAGAGAACAGAGGTTGATTGAAGGAGGGAGGGAGGGAGGGGGAGAGGAAGGAAGGAAGGAAGGAAGGAAGGAAGGAAGGAAGGAAGGAAGGAAGGAAGGAAAGAAGGAAGGAAGGAAGGAAGGAAGGAAGGAAGGAAGGAAGGAAGGAAGGTGGGAGGGAGGGAGGCAGGACAGAAGGAAGAAGGAAGGGAGATGGGAGGGAGGAGAAAGGAAGGAGGGAGGGAGGGAGGAATTGGAAGGAAGGAAGGTGGAAGGGAGGGAGGGAGGAATTGGAAGGAAGGAAGGAAGGAAGGAAGGAAGGAGGAAGGGAGGGAGGGAGGAATTGGAAGGAAGGAAGGTGACAGATTTTATTTTCCTGGGCTCCAAGATCACCGCAGATGGGGACTGCAGCCAAGAAATTAAAAGACGCTTGCTCCTGGGGTGGAAAGCCATGGCAAATCTAGACAGCACACTAAAAAGCAGAGACATCACCCTGTCAACAAGAGTGCGTATAGTCAAGGCCATGGTCTTCCCAGTTGCAATGTATGGCAGTGAAAGCTGGACCATAAGAAAGGCCGAGCGCCAAAGAATTGAAGCCTTTGAACTATGGTGCTGGAGAAGACTCCTGCGAGTCCCTTGGACTGCAAGGCGATCAAACCGGTCAGTCCTAGAGGAGATCAACCCTGACTGCTCTTGAGAAGGCCAGATCCTGAAGCTAAAACTCAAATACTTTGGCCACCTAATGAGAAGGAAGGACTCACTGGAGAAGAGCCTAATGCTGGGAAAGGTTGAGGGCAAGAGAAGAAGGGGACGACAGAGAATGAGGTGGCTGGATGGAGTCACTGAAGCAGGAGGCGTGAGCTTAGATGGACTCCAGAAGATGGTAGAGGACAGGAAGGCCTGGAGGAACGTGGTCCATGGGGTCGCGATGGGTCGGAGATGACTTCGCAGCTAACAACAACAAGGTGGAAGGGAGAGAGGGAGGGAGGGAGGGAGGAGGGATGGAAGGAGAAAGAAGAGAAAAGAAAGGAAGAAGAATGAAAGGAAGAAAGCACTGCCTCTTCGCCCAACATTCAGCCCCTGCCAACAGTCCCACGCTCTTTTATCAATGGATGCAAAACATCACCAAAAATGCCCAAAGAAGGGAGAAAAAGACATCGCCCACAAAGCTCCTGACTAGATTAAATTACCTGTGGATTTAATCTATTTCCTCAGAATCACCCTACCTGATTCTTCACGAGGGGGGGGGGCTGTATCTGAATATAAGTTCATGGAGCGCAAGTGTGTTAATGTTGGGCAGCACAAATCTACACAGTCCCTGTAGATAAGATCGAAAAGGTTATAAGCTGCTTTGCATAACAACGTCTCTTTTTCAAAGAACCCCCAAATTAAAATAGAAACCAAAGCCCAAACTGCCTTCAAAATCTGAGAGGTTCCGTCCTAGTAATTACTAGCAAGTAAACTAAAGTCCTTGATTTTCAGCACACACACACACACACACACACACACACACACACACCCCTGCCTTTCCACTATCTAAATCAGGGGTCTTCAAACTCGGCCCTTTTATGACTCATGGACTTCAACTCCCAGAATTCCTCAGCCAGCATGCCTGGCTGAGAAATTCTGGGAGTTGAAGTCCATGAGTCATAAAAGGGCCGGGTTTGAAGACCCATGATCTAAATGAATGACCACAAAAGATGTTTGGACTTTGGAAACGTTCAAAGAAGAGCAACTAAGATGATTAAAAGCTTGGAAACAAAAACGTATGGAGAACGGTTGCGGGAATTAGTTACGGCCAGTCTAGAGGAAAGAAGGACTTGGTGGGGGGACATGATAGCAGTATCCCAGTATCTGAGGGGCTGCCACAAAGAAGAGGGGGGGTCAAGTTATTCTCCAAAGCACCAGAAAGCAAGACGAGAAACAACGGATGGAAACTCATCAAGGAGAGAATCAACCTGGAATTAAGGAGAAACTTCCTAACAGTGAGGACAATTAACCAGTAGAACAGAAGTTGCCTTCAGAAGTTGTGAATGCTCCAGCACTGGAGGTTTTTAAGAAGGGGCTAGACCGCCACTTGTCTGAAATGGTATAGGGTCTCCTGCTTGAGCAGAGGGCTGGACTAGAAGACCTCCAAGGTCCCTTTCCAGCTCTATTCTGATTAGATTAAATTAAATAACAGAGTTGGGAAGCACCTTGGAGGTCTTCTAGTAGCCCAATCCTCTGTTCCGGCAGGAAACCCTATAATGGTTGTCTAATCTCTTCTTAAATTAGATACCTAGGAACTGCTTCCTCATTTGGCCCCTGGGAATTAAGTCAGGCCATAAGGAAGGCTGAGGACGGAAGAAATAGTGCTTTCATATTATGGGGTTGGAGAAGATAGACGAGAGCCCCTTGGATTGCAGTGAGAGCAGATCAGCCAATCGTAAAGGAAAATCAACCCTGGCCGTTTTATTTTTTGGAAGGGCAGATACCGAAGCTGAAGTTCAAACACAGTTAAGAAGAGAGGAGTCATCGGAAAAGTCCCTGATGTTGGGAAAGATGGAAGGCAAAAGTAGAAGGGGACGGCAGAGGAGAAGACGGTTAGATGGTGTCATGGATGCAATGAACATGAATTTGGGCAACCTCTGGGAGAAAGAGGAAGTTGGGGGGGGGCCCTGGCGTGATATGGTCCATGGGGTCGTAAAGAGTTGGACATGACCTCCTCCTCCTCCTCCTCCCCCCTCCTCCTCCTCTTCCTCCTCCTCCTTCTCCTCCTCCTCCTCCTCCTCCTCCTCCTTCTCCTTCTCCTCCTCCTCCTTCTCCTTCTCCTCCTCCTCTTCCTCCTCCTCCTCCTCTTCCTCCTCCTTCTCCCCCCTCCTCCTCCTCCTCCTCCTCCTGGTTAGAAGCATTGCTATCTTTATTTTGATAAATTCTAATTCCTGGATTGCTCAGACCTTCCAAGGGCTATGGCCTGTTCATCAAGACTTCTTTCTTTACTTTCTGATAGTGAAATCTTGATTGCTAAATTTCAGCTATCAATATCCACAGCTGTGACAATTAGCATGTGCAACAACAGTCCTTTACAAAAGGCACACAAAGCCACAGAAACACACACTGGGACATCTGCTGGGGTGCACATGTATACGTGTATTGTCACGTGCATATTATTTGCACACGTGTGCAGCAGGGTTGAAAGAAAAAGAAGGAAGGCAATGCACTTTTATATAATCCCATCCTTAGGGCAAAAAAAAAAGACTTAAAGATGAAGTCGAAAGCTTTGCAAAAGACTAGGATTTAAGCGAGGTCTTGTTAAAAATTAAGAGAAAACTTGTAGAACCCCTAAGTCTGTTATTCTAATTCATTCCAAGCCAGGGAAATTAATGAATAAAGTCAATCTGATTTAGAAGGAGGTTTCTTTCGGATATTCTGTAAAACAGCCCTGAGCTGGACTAGGCACTCAGGAAAATTCATGTAAATCTCAGTTTTATCCCAAAGGCTCTCCAGCCTCTCTCCCTTTCTCCATCTCTCTCTTGCAAGCCATTCTCTTCAAACAAAAGAAATCCAAAGAATGCAGCGGGGGGGGGGGCTTGTCTCTTATGCCTGGAAAAGATCAAACTTCATTTCAGTGGGATTCAGCACAGAATCTGCTGCCATTTTCCAGAGAAAGAAAAGAGAGAGAGAGAGAGAAGAGAAATAGAGAGAGAAGAGAGAGAGAACAGAAAGAGAGAGAGGAGAGAGAGAGAGGAGAGAAAAAAGAGAGAGAGGAAAGGTTGAAGAAAGAGAGAGAAGAGGAGAGAGAGAGGAGAAGAAGAGAGAGAGGAGAAGAGAGAGAGGAGAGGAGAAAGAAAAAGAAGAAGAGAGAGAAGAGAAAGAGAGAGAAAAGAGAGAGAGAAAGAAGAGAGAGAAGAGAAAGAGAGGAGAGAGAAGAGGAGAGGAGAGAGAGAAAAAAGAGAGAAGACAGAGAGGAGAGGAGAAAGAAAAAAGAAGAGAGAGAAGAGAGAGAGGAGAGAAAGAAAAGAGGGAGAGGAGAGAGAGAAAAGAAGAGAGAGAAGAGAAAGATTGAAGAAAGAGAGAGGAGAGAGAGAGGGGAAGAAGAGAGAGAGGAGAAGAGAGAGAGGAGAGGAGAAAGAAAAAAAGAAGAGAGAGAAGGGAAAGGAGAGAGAGAAAAGAGAGAGAGGAGAAAGAGAGAGAAGAGAGAGAGAAGAGAAGAGAGAAAGAAGAGAGAGAAGAGAAAGAGAGGAGAGAGAAGAGGAGAGGAGAGGAGAGAGAGAAGACAGAGAGGAGAGGAGAAAGAAAAAAAGAAGAGAGAGAAGAGAGAGAGGAGAGAAAGAAAAGAGGGAGAGGAGAGAGAGAAAAAAGAAGAGAGAGAAGAGAAAGAGAGGAGAGAGAAGAGGAGAGAGAGAAAAAAGAAGAGAGAAGAGAAAGAGAGAGAGGAGAGAGAGAGAGAGAGAGAGAAGATGAGAGAGAGGGATGCGTTTCAAGAACAGCAGGATGCTGCATGGACCGTTTTCCACTGAAGCAGCAACAGCGCGAACGGCAGAGCTGATTTGCAGTCGAGAGCACGTTTGACTTCCTCAGAAAATCAGGAGGTATTGATTTGTGTAGGGTGGTTTCACCACCACCACCACCACCACCCCCTCCTTCCTCCTCAACAGATCCTCTCTCCACTGCTTCTAGCTTCTTGCTGTGGCTTTGGAGCAGCTGCAGCCCCAAAGCATTGTGGGAATGGCTTTCACATCTGAGCCCATTAGTCACCAGATGTCATCTGTTACTGCCAAAGCTTCAAACAGCCGAGCAGACAACGTCCCCTGCATGCTGAACATCTGAATGCCGACTCCTTCAATAATAGGGACAGCTCAATGGGCTCGCGTGACATCCCAGAACAAGCTGACCTCAAAGCCATGTTTATACTGACACCTACAGCTCTGGAAGGAAAGGCAGGCAGGCTCAAAGAGGCTATTTCCACCCAAGCTGTTTCCAGAAGGAGCTCCCTCCTTTGCTGGAGAAGATAGGATTCTAATCAGAATAGAGCTGGGAGGGGCCCTGGAGGCCTTCTAGTCCAACCGCCTGCTCAAGCAGGAGAGCCTACACCGGGGGTCTTCAAACCTGGCCTTTTTGTGACTTGTGGAGTTGAAGTCCACGTCATAAAAGGGCCAGGTTTGAAGAACCCTGCCCTAGACCATTTCAGACAAGGGGTTGTCTGGTCTGTTCCTAAAAGCTTCCAACGATGGAGCATCCACAACTTCTGAAGGCAAGCTATTCAATCAGAACAGAGTTGGAAGGGACCTCGGAGGTCTTCTAGTCCAACCCCCTGCTCAGGCAGGAGGTCCTATGCCATTTTGGACAAATGGCTGTCCAATCTCTTCTTAAAAACTTCCAGTGTTGGAGCATTCACAGCTTCTGGAGGCAGATGGTCCCACTGGTTAATTGTCCTCACTGTCAGGAAGTTTCTCCTTAGATCTAGGTTGCTTCTGTCCTTGGTTAGTTTTCATCCGTCGCTTCTTGTCCGGCCTTCAGATGCTTTGGAGAACAGCTTGACTCCCTCTTCATTGTGGCAATTTCTGAGATATTGGAACATTGTTATCATGTCACCCCTAGTCCTTCTCTTCATTAAACTAGACATACCCAATTCCAGGGTAAACTAGGGGCACAAAACATCCTTTAGCCCCCAAATTAACTCATTTGCCAGGATGGTTTTTCCCCAAAACACCATTTTTTCCCTGTAAAATAATACATTAGTAGTGTCTGCCTTCTTCTGCCCTTCGCTAGAATGGAACAGAACAGAATAACACAGTTGAAAGGAACCTTGGAGGTCTTCTAGTCCAGCCCTCTGCTCAAGCAGGAGACCCTATACCATTTCAGACAAATGGTTGTCCAGTCTTTTCTTAAAAGCCTCCAGTGATGGAGCACCCACGATTTCTGGAGGCAACTTCTGTTCCACTGGTTCATTGTCCTCACTTGTCTCCTTAATTCCAGGTTGCTTCTCTCCTTGATTAGTTTCCATCCGTTGTTTCTTGCCTTGCCTTCTGGTGCTTTGACAAATAAGTTGACCCCCCTCATCCTTGGGGCAGCTGCTATTCTGTCCCCCCCCCCCCAGCCGTTCTTTTCTCTAGATTGGCCAAACCCAAATCCTGCAACTGTTCTTCATACGATTTAGTTGAACCAGCAAAAGAGAACCTTTTGTTAAGGATGTTAACATGGCCGCGTCTCCTAGAAGCTTTGAGGCCTTATTTGAGGTGTGTTGAAGAGTCTGTTCACCTAAACAAAGTGCCTGTCTCCTTACAGGGGAGGCAGAGGTTTTCCCAGGAGTCTTTGAGTGCACCACAAAATATGTGTGTATGTAATATACACAAGGATGCTAGAAGCGCCAAATAAGTTTGAAAGCACCCACAACAGTTGGATCCAGGTAATTCATCCGGAAGCTGTGATTTGGAAATGCGGCTTGATTCAACGTCTCCATTTAAGAGGATGAGTTGGCTAAATGAAAGGTTCAAATCCAACAGTTGCTTGGCCTCTGAGCCAACTCCAAGCTTCTTGTATAGCTTCCTGAAGAACAAACAGACACTCTCCAGTCACGTGGAAAGATGCCAACATGTGTGCAGCCTCACGGAAGTTACACAACTCTAAGACCAATTAATTTCTCGCTCACCATCTCAGTGGCTTCCACATTTTTCACCTTGGCAACTATCTTTTAACCAACAGGATTTGTGCGTGTGCTGTGCTCTGAAAATCGTAGAGCAACATTTCAATTTTCAAGAATTCTTCATTTTTTTTTCCTCCTTAAAAAACCAAGAGAGACAAGCTGCTAATAAATCTGGTACTCAGATATGAATTATGTTAGCACAATAGCCAAATGCGTTAGCCTTTAATGTCTTAGTTTCATTATATTGAACCTCTACAGTTTTATTCCAGGACTTATTCCAGGATTCTCCATCATCCAGATCATAGTTGTCCCAAAGGTGTTTTTCCAAAAGGCAACTGGACTTTCTTGTGTTTTTTTTTCCTTGAAAACTTTTTACTTCTCATCCAAGAAGCTTCTTCAGAACTGTGCATGCATGTGACTGTTCTTGAGCAAGGGAACCTGGTTAGACATTTCATAACAGAAAGGAGATCTATCTATCTATCTATCTATCTATCTATCTATCTATCTATCTATCTATCTATCTATCATCTATTTATCTAGCCATCCATCCATCCATCTATCTGTCTGTCTGACTGTCTGTTTGTCTATCTACCTATTATCTATCTATCCATCCATCCATCCATCCATCCATATATCATCTGTCTGTCTGTCTGTCTATCTATCTATCTATCTATCTATCTATCTATCTATCTATCCATCCATCCATCTATCCATCCATCTATCCCTCTATCATCTATCTATCTATCTATCTATCTATCTATCTATCTATCTATCCATCATCTATTTATCTAGCCATCCATCCATCCATCTATCTGTCTGTCTGACTGTCTGTTTGTCTATCTACCTATCTATTATCTATCTATCCATCCATCCATCCATCCATATATCATCTGTCTGTCTGTCTATCTATCTATCTATCCATCCATCCATCTATCCATCCATCTATCCCTCTATCATCTATCTATCTATCTATCTATCTATCTATCTATCTATCTATCTATCTATCTATCTGGATTATCGGCAGGAAGGACAAGGGAGACGCGTCTTCAGTAACAGGTTGTTTATTCAGTAAGCCCGGGCAACAGAACAGGGAAAAACATGCCTTATATAGGCAGCTGTCAAACGGGACAGCAAATCAGCTGGGCGCGTTTTCCCGCCAAGAACAGGGGGCCAATCGGTCAGCTGTTAGGGCAGAATCTCCCCAGAGACAACGCTAGCGCGTTAGTTAGGCAGGGGAATCCCGTCAGCTGGTTTTGGCGCGCGGCCGGCGTTTTGACAGCTCGCCGCCGCTACTGCGCATGCGCTAACTTTGACAGCTTGCGGCGGCCGCCGGGGGCCTGCTGCGGTTTTGACAGTTCAGTCGGTAATGCGCATGCGCGCCATTTGACAGCTGTCAAACGGCCGCGTGTGCTTGTAGGCCGCGTGGGCGGCTGCGCACATGTAGTCTTTTGACAGCTGTCAGTGCGGCCGCGTAAAAAGCGGCCTATGACAGCTGTCATTGTGTTTGAATATAATGCACCCCTTTCCCCCCCCCTTGAACTGAACACACAACTTGGAGTAACTTTCAACTGGTGTTGGAACTGTTCGGCGAACTTCCGGCCCATTCGAAATCCGCTAAGTATGCTGGCGGCCTCTTCTGACGAATGGATCTGCGGGGTGCAGGTGCTTCTATGGTTTCGGGGGCTTCTACGGGGGAAATGGGCGGAGGGTCTGTGTGGCACGGGATTTCTTCCGGGTAGTCGGTGCTGGGGGGTTCCCAATTTTCGGCCGCCACTTCTGGCGTGGAGGAGTTGGGGGGTGACCGGGGGCGAAGCTGGTCTGCGTGCCTCCTAAGTGTGAGTCCCCCGCCCGCGTTAATGGTGTAAGACAGGGGGCCGGTTTGATCGAGAACCACCCCCTGGGTCCATTTATCCCTTCCCCCATAATTTCGGGCCCAGACATTTTGTCCCTTAGAAAATGTTTTGTGTGGCAAGTTGTTGGTTTTTTCGGCCGCTGGCCTGTCTGGGTGCAGTCTATCGAGCCGAGTGACCAGTCGGCGACCCCATCTTAGTTCTGCTGGAGATTTTCCAGTGGTGGACACGGGAGTGGTGTGGTGAGCGAGGAGGAAGCGGGCGAGTCGACGGTGCCAGTTTCCGACGATCATTCTGCGCAGAGAGTCTTTGGTGGTCTTCACCATGACCTCTGCGAGGCCATTACTGGACGGGTGGAACGGAGCCGATGTTGCGTGTCTAATACAGTTCCTCCTCGTGAAGATCTGGAAGTCACGGGAGGTAAATTGAGGCCCGTTGTCAGTGATTATGACATCTGGTAGACCGTGGGTGGCAAAAACTCCCCTTAATGCTTGAATGGTGGCCTCTGATGTGGTGCTTGAAACCGGGAGAACCTCCAGCCATTTAGAGTAACTATCTACAATGATTAAAAAGGTTTGTCCCTGGAATGGTCCTGCGTAATCGAGGTGGATGCGGGACCAAGGATTGGAAGTGGTTTCCCATTTGTGAACTGGGGCGTGTGGAGGGGAGGGTCTGGTTTGCTGGCAGAGATAGCAGCCGGCTACATGCTGCTCAATGTCCCTGTCTAAGGATGGCCACCAGATGTAGCTGCGTGCCAAGGCCTTCATTTTTGAAATGCCAGGGTGGCCCTCATGTAGTGTTTGGAGAACTCTTGCTCTGTGGCATGAAGGGATTATTACCCTGCAGCCCCAAAGGATGCAGCCCAAATGTGTTGAAAGCTCTTGTCTTCTTGCAAAATAAGGTTGGATGGGGGGTGAGGGGCAGGTTGATTGCCAACCTGATGTGACCCATGAGAGTACCCTGCTGAGGGTGGGGTCCCTGGTTGTGGCAAGTGCGATGTCTTTAGCTGTTACTGGGCATTCTGTGAGTTCTTGTATGGCCAGGACTTGGCCGGCTGGGGCTGGATCAGGGTCTATTTGGGGCAGTGGGAGCCTGCTAAGGCCGTCTGCGTGGGACATTTCCTTTCCAGGCTTGTAGATTAACTGATAAGAGTAGGCAGAGAGGAATGTCGTCCAGCGAAGCATTCGCGGGGATAAAATTTGCGGGGTCTGGCGGTCCCATGTGAATATGCCCAGGAGAGGTTTGTGATCTGTATAGATTGTAAAGGGTCTGCCGTAGAGGTAATCGTGGAATTTTTTAATTCCAGCTACAATAGCCAGGGCTTCCTTATCTATTTGCGCGTAATTGCGCTCGGTTTTTGAAAGTGTCCTAGAGTAGTATGCGATTGGGGCTTGCGTGCCATCGTTAAGGGAGTGGCTGAGGACTGCCCCGATGCCATAAGGTGAAGCATCGCAGGCGATGCATAGAGGTTTGGTTTCGTTGTAGTGCGATATGGTTGTATCGCTGGAAAGTAATTGTTTTAGCTGTTTGAAGCTGTCGTTATGAAGTGGGGTCCACTTCCAGGGGGCCCCTTTGTCCAGGAGTCTATGAGGGGGTTCTGCTATTGTGGCTTTTCCGGGCAGAAATGAATGGTAAAAATTAAGGAGCCCTAGGAATGCCTGGAGCTCCGTTTTATTTTTAGGGGGGGGTGCGGCTTGTATTGCTTGTATTTTTGCATTGGTGGGGTGAATGCCTTTGCCGTCTATTTTGTACCCCAGGAACTCTGCGGAGGGTACTCCGATTGAGCACTTCTCACGTTTTAATTTTAAGCCAGCTGCGCGGAATCTTGAGAGGACTTCGTGCAGCCTGGTTGCTAGGGAGTGGGAGGAGTCGCCCGCGATGAGGACGTCATCAAAATACGGGCAGACTCCGGGGATGCCTTTGAGAGTGCGCTCCATGACTTCCTGGAATATTCCAGGTGCCGCGTAAAAAGCGGCCTATGACAGCTGTCATTGTGTTTGAATATAATGCACTATCTATCTATCTATCTATCTATCTATCTATCTATCTATCTATCTATCATCTATTTATCTAGCCATCCATCCATCCGTCTGTCTGTCTGACTGTCTGTTTGTCTATCTACCTATCTATTATCTATCTATCCATCCATCCATCCATATATCATCTGTCTGTCTGTCTGTGTATCTATCTATCTATCCTTCCATCCATCCATCTATCCATCCATCTATCCCTCTATCATCTATCTATCTATCTATCTATCTATCTATCTATCTATCCATCTATCATCTATTCATCCATCCATCTATCATCTCTCTCTGTCTGTCCGTCTGTCTATCCATCCATCCATCTATCTATCTATCTATCTATCTATCTATCTATCTATCTATCTATCTATCTATCTATCTATCCATCTATCATCTATATCTATATATAATCTATCATCTCTCTATTTCTCTATCTCTCTCTCTCACTCTCACAATCTCTCTCTCTCTATCTATCTATCTATCTATCTATCTCGTACATTATAATCATTTAGTTAAAATCAGAACTGAAGGTTAAAATGTTTAAAATGATCAAGGTAACATTTATAGAAAATATATTACAGGCAGCCAAAGCCTAACTGCGACCTAACTGGCGGAGACCTCTGCTTTGTGTAGATTTATCCACGTTCTCTGGAAGAAAGACAGGAAGAATAATTACAGTTTAGCAACCTCATAGATAAATAGCCAGCAGAATTATAGATAAAAATGGTCCTGGGTTAAAAAAGAAATCCTTAATTCTCTTTTATACCCTTCTGTCCCGGTTTCGTTCACAAAGCTCCAAGGTGCTAGAGAATAACATTGGAGTCATTGTTCCAACGGTGGCATCATGTTCTACTTATTGAATTACAATCCCAGTTGAGTTCATTTTTAGGGTGAGCTATTTGATGGGATGTCTAGGGAGATTCTCAGTCATCCAGGTCATGGTTGCCCCAAAGGTGCTTTTTACCTGGACTTACTTGGTTTTTCCTTGAAGACCAAAGAAGAAGAACTGAACTGAAGAAGCTTCTTGGATGAGAAGCGAAATGTCTTCAAGGAAAAAGCAAAAGAAAGTCCAGCTGCCTTTTGGGGGTGGTGGGGGGAAGCACCTTTGAGACGCTTTGATGGGATGGCATCACTTGAAAAAAGCTGCCTACAGGTACATCGTAGCTACAAACTACCTGTGACCAGCCTTCCTTTTCTTAAATTTTATTTTATTTAGGGCATTTAGAAACCACCCATCTCCCTCATAGAGAGAGAGACTTTGGGCACCCTACAAATAAAAGTACATTTTGCCTTCTGTTTCTCACCAGTTCCTGTTACCAGCATGTTCTGTTATAAAGAACACAGGGTGCTTAATTAGCATCGGTTGCCATTGCAGGAGGTCGAACGGAATCTGTGCCTAATAAACCAACCGTGATTGATCCATTACATAACCGAACAACAGTTGCTTAAGCACAGAACGCTGCAAAGGTTTATTTCCCACCAGAAAAATCACATTCGGCCGCTTTAATCTGAAGTGGGAGGTGTGCCTCTTACCCCATTAAAAAGTGGGCCTCATCTAAGTTTATTGTTCGGTGTGGGCAGACCCTCTCCGAAAGAGAAATAATCTAAGATGGCTTCACGAAGCATCCAGCGGACGAAAGAGTTGGGAAAGAAACTGTTTTGGGAACTCAGTACTTTGTCATACTTTACTGGGTGTAAAAAGGGTGTTCGAAAAGAAGAGAGGGGAGAAAAATGAAAAGCAAGACTTTTATGATGACATTCACAAAAAATAAGACTTTTACAACAACAACAACAACAACAACAACAACAACAACAAAAAGAAAGGCTAGGAGCAGTCTCCAGATTCCTGCCCACATTTTTTTTTCTTCTTCTTCTTCTTCTTCTTTCTGTAACTTGCAGTCCTTTCCTTCTTGGGATGGGATGGGAGAGGAGAGGAGAGGAAAGGAGGGGAGGGGAGGGGAGGGGAGGAGAGGAAAGGAAAGGAAAGGAGAGGGGAGAGGAGGGGAGAGGGAAGAAGGGAGGGGAGGGGAAAGGAGAAGAGAGGAGAGGAGAGAAGGAATGGGATGGGATGGGAGAGGAAGGGAGGGGAGGGGAGGGGAGGGGAGAGAAGAAGAGAAGAGAAGAGAAGAGAAGAGAAGAGAAGAGAAGAGAAGAGAAGAGAAGAGAAGAGAAGAGAAGAGAAGAGAGGAGAAGGGAAGGGAAGAGAAGAGAAGAGAAGAGAAGAGAAGAGAAGAGAAGAGAAGAGAAGAGAAGAGAAGAGAAGAGAAGAGAAGAGAAGAGAAGAGAAGGGAAGAGAGAAGAAGAGAAGAGAAGAGAAGAGAAGAGAAGAGAAGAGAAGAGAAGAGAAGAGAAGAGAAGAGAAGGGAAGAGAGGAGAAGAGAAGAGAAGAGAAGAGAAGAGAAGAGAAGAGAAGAGAAGAGAAGAGAAGAGAAGAGAAGAGAAGAGAAGAGAAGAGAAGAGAGAAGTCTGGAAAACTTAGTAGGATATTTACATCTAGCCATTAAAGTCTGCTATAAATAAAAAGATTTCGAAAAGAAAGTTTTTAGCTCCAAGCATCCACACCCATTTCTGCCTCCCGTCCCAGACTTATATGGATAACATTCCATTGTGGTCACATTTATTCTATCCCTCTGGACAGAGCTGTCTTTTTCTTCTGCAGGTTATGAATCAAGACCTCTCTGAGGTCCACTTCAAAGGAAACCCCTCGAATGGCAGAGATGCTAATGATAAGGACCGCCTCGAATTTCTCTCTCATCCACATGGAAAGATGCCATGACAAGCTTGTAGATTTTTAGGCTGCACTGATGTAATTCGTGGGAAAATGTTAATATTTCATGCAACGTTCGCTTGTGATTCCTTAGGAAGACAATCCAGACTGAAAAATGACTTCGGATACGAACCCAAAATATTTGTTCATATTAGGAATTGCAGTAAGATCTCTGAATAGATAGTCAGAGGTATTTCAGAGGTAGCTCAAAGGAAGCTAATTTCCATTTTATTGCCTGGATCTAACTCTGGACCATGAACGTCAAATGTAAAAAAAAAAGTAGCATCCCCAGTTCTGGCTCCTGGAAAATGCCACTTCACCTTCACCTTTCTGGTATAAGATGTAGCTCAAAGGAAGCGTCCTATTTGGCAGTCCTTCTGCTGTTTCTGTACTACAAAGCAGACGGATTTATTTAGCTTTATTTCACACTCGCTTTGGACTTGCCACTCATGATAAGTTAAATAATCATGCTTTTAAACCAGGTCAAGAGTTATCTAAGTTAGCATTCTGTTTTAGTAGCCCCTAACCTGAAAGAGAACATACAGTAAGGATGGCCTAGCTAGATCTGGCCATACATTCATCTAATCCCACATTCAGATCACACGATGGTGATCTGGTGACTTTTAAGAAGTTCGTACACCTGAATTGGAGGACAATATCCCCATTCATCACGATTTCCCAGCAAGCAATATTTAACAGAATAACAGAATTGAAAGGGACCTTGGAGGTCTTCTAGTCCAACCCTCTACTCATGCAGGAAACCCTATACCACTTCAGACAAATGGTTGTCCAGTCTCCTCTTAAAAACTTCCAGTTTTGGAGCATCCACAATTTCTGGAGGCAAGTCGTTCCACTGATTATTTGTTCTCATTGTCAGGAAATTTCTCCTTAGTTCTAGGTTGCTTCTCTCCTTGGTTAGTTTCCATCCGTTGCTTCTTGTGCTGCTTTCAGGGGCTTTGGAGAATAGCTTGACTCTCTCTTCACCTTCATTTTTCTGGTATGAGAATTGCCCATCTATTCTAACCCTGTGTGTCCTATTTAATAACTACAGTAGTTGTAAGTCCATGGCAGTAACTGTCCTCTTATCCCATGACAGCTGACTTTGCTCAAAAGGCTTTGACAAAGGACTGTCAAAGACTTCTTGACGTCTCATCGTATAGTATTTATTGGGTCATCCTTGTCTGCAGTCTTGTTGACACTTTCAAAACAATGTGGAAATGTACGAGACAAGGCTTATATCTGCAGAAGCCCTGATGCGTCTTTTCATCACGGTTTGATTTTCACTGGGTTTGTGTATTTTCTCTTTTTAAAATCTGTCAACCCTTTTCTCCAGAGTAGGTTTTGAGCTAACTGGCCTCCAGTTCCTTTATTGCATTGTGGTTGATAAAGGATTGAGTTTCCACTTCAGCGTTCTTCTAGAACAGAGCTAGACCTGCATTCGGAAAAAGCCAAGTGGGCAAGTCATACAAATAGCATTAGGAGAGCTATCTCTAATTTGACCAATAGAGACACTTGGGATGGGCTTCCAAGATGAAAGAAATGTTGCAGAGAAGAGCAACAAAGATGATCAGGGGCTGGAGGCTAAAACATATAAAGAACGGTGGCTGGAACTGGGTATGTCTAGTTTAATGAAGAGAAGGATGAGGGGGGACATGATAGCGGTGTTCCAGTATTTGAGGGGCTGCCACAAAGAAGAGGGGGTCCACCTATTCTCCAAAGCTCCTGAAGGCAAGACAAGAAGCAACAGATAGAAACTTATCAAGGAGACAAGCAACCTAGAACTAAGGAGAAACTTCCTGACAGGGAGAACAATTAACCAGTGGAACATCTTGCCTCCAGAAGTAGTGGCTGCTCCACCATTGGAGGTTTTTAAGAAGAGACTGGACAGTCATAGGGTCTCCTTCTTGGGTGGAGGGTTGAGTGGAGGACCTCCAAAGTCCCTTCCGACTCTATTATTCTGTTCTGTTATTCCTTCTACGATCACCTTTATCCATCCCATCAAGTGCAAAGAAAGTCAGGAACAGTATAGGATCTCCTGGCATGGGCAAGGGGTTGTAATAGAAGACCTCCAAGGTCCCTTCCAACTCTATCATTCTATGTTCTAAGATATTGTTATCCTAGCCTACAAAATCAAGAGCATCCATGAGATCTTTGCCCCGTCTGCTTTTTTCATCAAGGCATTTTGAAGGGCTAATATCAATTTTGAAATCTGCTCCAAGTTTTTCCTTTGTTCCAACTCACACTAAAGGAAACCAAGGGAGGGTGATTTTGAGTTTCTTTCTCAGAGTGATATCATCTTTTCTGCAAATTCCCTTCTAATAGCTCATTCATTCTTTCCTTATCCCCAAGATCAGCTCTGAATTTCTTTGTGGTGTCTGGCCATTGGAAGGAAGCCATTCTCGTTGCCTTATTGAAAGGGAAAGGTAGCAAGAACGCAAAATCTGTTGGAGGATTGATTTGTCTGGGATGTTTTCCACAGAATTCTGGCTGAAATCATGACAGTGAGCAGAGTTTGGAAAGCGCACTGAAGTTTTATTTAGTTAGTAGACATATGTGGCCAACTATTGCATGCACGATAATCCTAGATGGCTCAAAATGAAATTCAATATAAATAGAATAAATATGGTCAGCCAAAGCCACAGCAATGCCATATATCCCAACTATAGTGTCACCACAGCACCCAAATTCTATATTTAAATTTGCATTTTCTTTGCTTACTCTTTTCCTAGCCCAATGCCTGAGCAAAGAACCGGGTCTTCATAGGCGTCTAGAAGGCTAATAGATCATCTGAATTTCAGGGCAGAGGATGTTCTAAAGCACGGGTCTTCAAACTAGGCTTCAAACTTTAAGACTTGTGGACTTCAAATCCCAGAATTCTGGCTAAAGTGGTGTGTGGGGTCTCTAACAATGCTTTGAACTCTAAGCACGTAGCACTTATAAGCAGCATCCTGAATACCAGGGAGCGAGCTTCCTATGATCTTCTCGGCTGTCCTCACCACTCTCTGTATGGACCTTCTATCTGAGGCTCTGCTGCCACCAAACCAGAGAGTGATGCAGTTTGTTAAAATGCTCTCCATTGTGCCTCTGTAAAAAGTGGCCAGGACAGAAGGAGAAAGAAGTGCCAAATTCACCTCTCTCCGATAAGCATCTTCATGCTCATCCTGGGTAAGAACCCACCACTGCCGTGTCATCCACATAAAATTGGCAGCTAATGTTAAACAGACTACATAGTATATCAAGAAGTGGCCTGAAAAATATATATATATATATATATATATATATATATATATATATATATATATATATATATATATATATATATATATATATATGTGTGTGTGTATATATATATATATATATATATATATATATATATATATATATATATATATATATACATATATACATATATACATATATATACATACATATTTATTTATATATTTATACACACACACACACACACACACACATATATATATATATATAATTTTCATGGAAGGTTAACTAAAGACAGGAAACTGGATGGAAGAATATTTAGATGTGCAAATCCAGGCACGAAAATAGTAAGCAGCGTGTAATGAATAAATGTTTGTCAAATGAAGCAAAAATGGAATTGTCTTTGTTTTACGGAACTGAGAATTGGGTACATGGGGAGAAAGATCAAAGTAAATCGGATGCAATGAGGATCGAATATTTAAGAAGCATATGCAGTGAACAAAGAAGAGATTGGGGTTAACAACAAACAGGTGGTAAGCAAAGGTGGGTTGAATATAAAGGTGACTGATCACTCAAGATATCTTTTTCAGTCGTTTAATCTTTCAGAGAGAATGAAGATTAAATTTGATTTTTTTTAAAAAATGAGTGAAGAGTAAAATGGATTCAGAGGAAGAAGATTGCCAAGAAATATATGAATAGAGTAGAGTAGAGTAGAGTAGAGTAGAGTAGAGTAGAGTAGAATAGAATAGAATATGAAAATGAAAAATGGAAAATGGAATAGAATAGAATAGAACAGAACAGAACAGAACAGAACAGAACAGAACAGAACAGAACAGAACAGAACAGAATAGAATAGAATAGAATAGAATAGAATAGAATAGAATAGAATAGAATAGAAAATATGGAATAGAATAGAATAGAATAGAATAGAATAGAATAGAATAGAATAGAATAGAATAGAATAGAATAGAATAGAATAGAATAGAATAGAATAGAATAGAATAGACCTGGAAGGGACCTTGGAGGTCTTCTAGTCCAATCCCCCATCCAAGCAGGAGACCCTACACCATTTCTGACAGAGGGCAGTCCAGTCTCTTCTTGAAAGCCTCCAGTGATGAAGCTCCTACAACTTCTGAAGGCAACGTCTGTTCCATGGGTTGATTGTTCTCACTGTCGGGAAATTTGTCCTTATTTCTAGGTTGAATCTCTCTTTAATGGTCTTCCACCCACTACCTCTTGTCTTACACTCAGGTGCTTTGGAGTACAGGTGGACCCCCTCTATTCTGTGACAGCCCCTGATGTAATGTCACCTCTAGACCTTCTCTTCGTTGAACTAGACATACCTAGTCCCCTTAATCAATCATCATATGGTTTAGCCTCCAGACTCCTTACGATCTGTGTTGCTGTTCCTTCCATTCTTCTATATATTGCTTCTACTTGGTTGCAAGGCACGCTGGGTGGTTCACATAGCGAATGGGTAATTCGCATAGTGAAGCACCCAGTGCATGATACAACTCAAGAATGATCTTCCAAAGGTTTGTTGCAGAGTTATTCTGGGGTTAAGAGAGACTGGTCTTGATTCGTGAAGTGTTAAATGCCACTTGACAATGCCCTGGTAAGGCCACCCTTGGAATACTGCACCTAGTTTTGGTCACTACAATGTAAAAAAGATGTTGAGACTTGAATCAAGTTGTGAATCTTGTTCTCCCAGTCCAAAAAAAAAAAAACTGGAATTAACACTCTGAACTTCACTGAAGAACACTAAGTAGTTATTTCCTCAGGAGCCAGCAGATGGAGAGATTTCATTTATCTTTCGATGGCTTTGACTAAAATGGCTACAAATATGTATGTACAATGTGGGAAAATGCAGATGTTGGGAGTGGTGATTCAATATCCGAAATATGCTATGAAGGCTTTCTTTGGCATCCTGTTCTGCAGCCCTGCGCAGTATCTTTTTTTAGGCTGTTTTTGTTGGGTAGCCCGTTGAGGAATGAGAAAGTGAGTGACACACAAAGAAAGCAGAATGCCCTATTTAACAAGATTCATTACCCATGTAGCCCCCCATTACTGGCGCTCACTGCAATAACGCAACATGATAATTAATTCCCCTCAATTAATTACAGCATCACTGAAGTAGAGGAGGAGCTGCTGCAGATCACAATAGACACAGTAACAATTAGCATTTCAGATGAGTGGTCCCCTCATTTGTGCGTGTGTGCTTATTCATATTTCTGTTGCTGCTGGCAAATGAGTTTTAATTAGAGTTTTCGAAACTCCGATTGTTGTTGTCGCTCTTTTCCGAGAAGCATTAACTAATATCTAACAAGAAGATGTTCCAGACAGGAAAACTCCCCCGTTTTGCTTGGTCTTTTGTGTCTCTTGAAAGGTGTTCTGGACTTAAAAGGGCTGCTGTGATTGGTCAGTTGATTGCTTGGATCAGAGATAAGGAAAGAAGCTTGCGGAATTTACTGTCCTGTTTTAACAGCTGGTTGCTTTGGCATACCTTGCTGTAGGGCAGGGGGTCTTCACACTTGGCCCTTGTGGACTTCAACTCCCAGAATTCCCCAGCCAGGCAATTTCCCCCAGCTGGCACCAGACTGAAGTAACAGCCAAAGAAGGGCATAACGATGGGGTGGGACGTCTAAGCCACATGCCACACCAATCGCCGGCCTACGAGGCTCCAGACATTAACACTGAACACTCTGTCACTTGGAACTACTCTATTTCTGCTAGAAGACACGTTGCCAGTGGCAGGTGAGGGTCCTTACAGTTGAGCCGACACAACGACATCTCCAGAAAAGGCTTTCAAACAAAGAGTATTGACCGCAAGAAGCAGGGGAAAACGGAAGAGAGGTAGAGCTGACAGGAAGCCAAACTCCCCGACTACTTAGCTGCTTTAGGTCAGGTCTAAGTGACAAAATTCTTCTGAGACTTTGTGTGTTTTGTGTCTGTGCTTCTGTGCAGGTTTTCTTTCTTTTTTTTTTGCGGGGGGGGAGGTTCCCCAAGAAAAAGAACAAAGCAGATAGAAAGAATAATGCATTCGCTCTACTTCTCTAGAGCTAGAATCCAATGGAATGCTTTTTTTTTGCAGCAAAAAGTAGGAGCACTCTTCCAATATTTGAGGGGCTGCCCCAGAGAAGAGGGGGGTCAAGCTCTCCTCCAAAGCACCAGATGGCCGGACAAGACACAACAGATGGAAACCAATCGAGGAGAGAAGCAACCTGGAATTAAGGAGAAAAGTGAGAACAATTAGTCAGTGGAACAGCTTGCCTCTAGAAGCTGTGGGTTCTCCATCACTGGAAGATTTTAAGAAGAGACTGGACAGCCATTTGTCCGAAATGGTATAGGGTCTCCTGCTTGAGCAGGGGGCTGGACTAGAAGACCTCCAAGGTCCCTTCCAACTCTGTTATTCTATTCTTTTCCATTCCATTCCGTTACGTTACGTTCTGTTCTGTTGTGTTCTATTCTATTCTATTCCATTCCATATTCCTATTCTATTCTATTCTATTCTATTCTATTCTATTCTATTCTATTCTATTCTATTCTATTCTATTCTATTCCACATTCTATTCTATTCTGCATTCTGCTCTATTCTATTCTATTCTATTCTATTCTATTCTATTCTATTCTATTCTCTACTCTACTCCTTATTCTATTCTATTTACTCTACCCTATTCCATTCTTATTCTATTCTATTCTATTCTATTCTATTCTATTCTATTCTATTCTATTCTATTCCACATTCTATTCTATTCCGCATTCTGTTCTATTCTATTCTATTCTATTCTATTCTATTCTATTCCATTCTTATTCTATTCTATTCTATTCTATTCTATTCCACATTCTATTCTATTCTGCATTCTGCTCTATTCTATTCTATTCTATTCTATTCTATTCTATTCTCTACTCTACTCTACTCTACTCTACTCCTTATTCTATTCTATTTACTCTACCCTATTCCATCCTTATTCTATTCTATTCTATTCTATTCTATTCTATTCTATTCTATTCTATTCTATTCTATTCTATTCTATTCCACATTCTATTCTATTCTGCATTCTGTTCTATTCTATTCTATTCCATTCCATTCCATTCCATTCCATTCCATTCTATTCTATTCTATTCTATTCTATTCTATTCCATTCTTATTCTATTCTATTCTATTCTATTCTATTCTATTCTATTCTATTCTATTCTATTCTATTCTCTACTCCTTATTCTATTCTATTTACTCTACCCTATTCCATTCTTATTCTATTCTATTCTATTCTATTCCATTATTATTCTATTCTATTCTATTCTATTCTATTCTATTCTATTCTATTCTATTCTATTCTATTCTATTCTATTCCACATTCTATTCTATTCTGCATTCTGTTCTATTCTATTCTATTCCATTCCATTCCATTCCATTCCATTCCATTCCATTCCATTCCATTCCATTCCATTCCATTCCATTCTATTCTATTCTATTCTATTCTATTCTATTCTATTCTATTCTATTCTATTCTATTCTATTCCATTCTTATTCTATTCTATTCTATTCTATTCTATTCTATTCTATTCTATTCTACCCTGTTTTTCTAGCCATTAGTAAAATGCATACCATTTTTAAAGTATTCTGTATGTTCTTTCCCTTTCACTTTCAATGTAAGCCTGTCCATTTCCGCACAGTCTGTACTGCTTTGTTATTGACATGTTTTTAACTCCGTTTCCCTCTTTCCTTTCCTTTCTTTTCTTTTCCTTTCTTATTTTTGGGGGGTGGGTAGGCAGGAAGGATATAATAATCAAGAAGAGTTTTAAGTTGGAGGCAAAATGATCCCTTTTGAAGTTGGCTCAGTCACTTTCACCCAGGAGATAAACAAAAAAAAACCCCAAAAAAGCTGTTCGGTTTTTGACATTCTAATTGTGGATACAAGATAAAAGGCTGGATTAGAATCTCCATAACCTCATGGAGAGAGAGAGAGAGAGAGAGAGAGAGAGAGAGAGAGAGAGAGAGAGAGAGAGAGAGAGAGAGAGAGAGAGAAGATCACCATGAGGTCACTGGTTTCCTAAGTTAGTTGAATTTCCTGAGGGCGACAAGAGAATAAATATTTTATTTCTCACTGCAGTACAACTGGCAATGTGATTCCAATTTTATTTCATTTATCAGTTTTAGAAGCCTTCCCCCCCCCCTTGAAATGAAGAAGAAATAGCATGCTTTACTTGGTGCTGCTAACTTTTATAACCCTTTCCTGCATTCCACTCATCTTTGCTGTTTTTTCTTGTTATGGGTCACGCTGGAATCTGTGGGTTTATGGAGATTCTCAGTCATTCAGGTCGTGGTTGTCCCCAAGGTGCAACTTGTTTTTCTTTGAAGACGTATTGCTTTTCATCCAAGAAGCTTCTTCAGCTCTGACTGGATGGTGGGGAACATAGGAGAACAAACCCATCAGGACAAGGTTGAGCAGTCCATCTGCATTTAAAAGAGAAAGGCCGCTCTTTCGAAGACAGCAAAGTCCACTTTTGGGACAGAGAGGACCGCTGGTTTGAAAGAGGGGTCAAAGAGGCCATCTAGGTCGAAACTGATCAGCCTTCTCTCAATGGGAGGGGGAATACAACATAATCTATCTCCAGTCTACCACACAAATCCTTTCAGCAGCTCCAAGAAGGCTCCACACCCATTTGCACCACTCAGGTGACCCTGAGGACACAGATAAACCTCCAAGCGGCCTCAATGATGCTCTAAAAGAAGGCAAATGACCAGTGGTCTGCAGGGAGTATAAATCCTTCCCTTCCCCCACCATCCAGCCAGAGCTGAAGAAGCTTCTTGGATGAGAAGCGAAACCTCTTCAAAGGAAAACAAGGAAATCCAGTTGCCTCCTGAAAAAAGCCCCTTTGGGGAAATCTGTGGAGTGTTTGACCTGGTTTTATATTCTAGGTGTCTGTAAGTATAAAAATGGAGTCTTAATAGCTGATCACACCAAGCTGACCTTGGCAGGCATTGGAAGATAAGCAAGGTCAGACCCAGTTAGGACTTGATAGGGGTCACCTCAGAATCCCAAGACTGAATGTGTTAGGAAGTTGAAAGCAATATTCCAGAAGCAGACAAGGGCAAAGTATTTCTATACTGTTGTTATTGTGTTGATTGGTTGCACAGTCAGCCAGATGTTTATACTGGATTTGGCATTTTTGTTACTATCGGGATATAAGCTGATCCGAGTAAGCTGCCTTTTGCAATTGACTGATGGTAAATTTGTCGATACCAATGGTGTTCAAGGGATGTTCTAGATGTTTTGGGATTACACTCAAGGTACCTATTACTCTTGCTATTACCTTTGCTTTCTTTTGTCATGTTTGTTGTGCTTTTATTTGCAGGTGTTTATATTTTGTAATTTCCTTCAGTTCTTTCTCTCCGGCATCCAGGTGCTGCCAAATCCACTACCCAGACATTTTGTATTATCAAATTTATTCGCTGACCATCTCTCAGTTCAAGGTGACTCCGAGTGGGTGCAGTTATAGATGTTGACCTCAGCTAGAAGATAAAAATAAATAATAAACCTTTATTGTCAAAGTACAACATGTGTAGATTGAGATTAGCTGAGCCTCCCCCCAGTGCTCCCTCCCCCCAACACGCAGTGACAACAAACCCTCCATCCTACCACACCATGTGATCCAACTACACCACACACCGGCCTCCCAAGTCAATTCTGCATAAGTTCACAGAGATTATATCCCATTCAAAAGCCTAACAGCCCATGGATATCATAGCATAAAGGGGAACGATCGTGAAGGCCACAACTGGTTTTTGAATCTAATTACTCCAGGGATGGTTGAAAGGGAATTTAGATTGCTAGAGTGGATGATCTAGTGCAGAGGGCTATGGCCCACTATCAGTCTGCGGCCTGTTGGCCACTGGGCTACAAGAGTGACTGGCAAGTAAGCGCATGTGTGTGCGCATACTCACCCACCATTGTGCTAGCATCGCCGGAGAAGGCTGCGGGTGCTAGTGTCACTTCAAGCATCACGCATGCTCTTGTGACCCCATTTGCATCATGCATGTGCCTGTGGCCCTGCTTGCAGTGCTTGCGCGTGGCCCCATTCGCATGTTTGCATGCACGCATACAGGTACCTGCCCCTCCCTTTCCTTCCATCAACCAAGAAAGATCAGGGAGCTCTGATCTAGTGATATACTTATAGTAGGCTGACTCTTAACTTTAGTGACATCAAAATAACAGATTTCATTTTATTGTGCGGTTTAGGCACATTAAAGAGAAGAAAAATGCTTGGGTGTATGAGCAAGAAGAACCAGACTCCTAACTTGATTTGTGAGATAGGGAAGGCAGTGTCAAGGGCAACTAATTTCCTTTCTCCCAGATTGGCTGTGCTGACAGAAATATTGAACTCTGCATAACTTCTAAAGACACACCGCAGCCCTTTTCACTGGCTACAAATCGGAGAAAGAGAAGAAAGCAGAGTACAAATAATTGGCCTCAACTGATCAATACAGCAAGAGATGCAATGATTTATCTCAAAATTAGACTTCCTCTGAGAAGTACCAGGAGTGGCACTTGCTACAATACAATAAACTAACAATAAAACCAAGAAATTTTTAAAATGGAGAAATGCAAAATGGGGGGGGAGGAGGAGGAGGAAAAAGAAGAAAAAGAGGAGGAGGAGAGGAGAAGGAAGTAGGAGCAGAAGAGGAAGAGGAAGAGGAAGAGGAAGAGGAAGAAGAAGAAGAAGAAGAAGAAGAAGAAGAAGAAGAAGGAGGAGGAGGAGGAGGAGGAGGAGGAGGAGGAGGAGGAGGAGGAGGAGGAGAAGGAGAAGAAGAAGAAGAAGAAGGAAGAAGAAGAAGAAGAAGAAGAAGAAGAAGAAGAAGAAGAAGAAGAAGGAGGAGGAGGAGGAGGAGGAGGAGGAGGAGGAGGAGGAGGAGGAGGAGGAGGAGGAGGAGGAGGAGGAGGAGGAGAAAGCTTATATAAAATGTTTTACAGTATAGATGGCACCTACCACCTGCTAGAGGAGCAAAAATGTTTAAAAATATGTCTAGTAAATGTTGGAAATGTAACCAAAAATCTGGCACGTGTTACCTGTGTTAAAGCAAAAAAAAAAGGACAAAAATACACACTTGGTTAGAAAAGATGTTAGGAAAACATGTAGATTTTAGACTTTCAAGATTCTGTTGCATCAGGCTACAAGCTGTAAATGTCCTTCCAGAATACAAATCGTTTTTTGTTTTCTGAATTTGCCAGCTCTGGAGGGCTTAACAAGGGTGTAGAGCTCCTCATTTTAAATGCAGAGAATTGGGGTTCAATCCCCCTTTTTCCTCCGGCCAACCTATTTTAAGGGCTGGTCAAATAAAATGAGAGGAAACCTCCCTCACTGTTTATTTTCAGAGAAAAAGGAAGCATACATCCAATAAGCGCATCATTGTTGCCCAGCATCTAGATTTTATGATGCCATTAAAAGGCAGCTAAAAGGTAAATTATCCGCTTTTTATTGTTGTAGGCCTATGATGTAGCGTTGTATATTACAGTAAAACTGGATTTTTAGTCTCTGGAACCAAATTGTCTTGGGTCTTTTTCAACTGTCGCTGGCCAAAACTCTAGTCTAGTTATAAACCCCAAATTTTACTGTTTCCAACTGTTGCTGAATTACTCCTTCAGTTAAATATAGGGTAGTTTACTTACGTAGCTCGCACTACGGCCGCATAAGAAACTGTTGCCTCGCTCTGTTTACCTGCTTCTTTCACAGTCAGGGTCAATGAAAGCAGAGCCTGTTTTCAGAGAGTCAAAGGAAAAATAACCTTGGTAAAAAATTAGCTGTTTTTTTTAAAATTTTCCTAGTTAATTAAACTTGGCTTTAGTTCAGCCGTAGTTCAAGGACTTTCTTCTTGAGCTGTAAAAAGGAACAGAGGAGCCAAGAGGGGAATATATACATATACACACACATTTACAGGTATGTCTTCCTACCAACCACATTGGTAGGAGGAGGGCGTTCTCTGTGGGCGCGCCGGATTTATGGAACCGTCTTCCGGTTGAGCTCCGGATGGCGCCCGACCTCCGCTCCTTCCGGCGCGATCTAAAGACGTATCTTTTTGAACAAGCTGGCCTGGCCTGATGGGAGGGGGTTGGGTTTTTATTACTTTTAAATGCGTTTTAATCTATCTAAGAGTTCTGGGCACTTGTTTAATCTTTTTTTAATTTTTGTATTCTGTCTTTTTAACATGTATTGCCCTGTTCACCGCCCTGAGTCCTTCGGGAGAAGGGCGGTATACAAATAATAATAATAATAATAATAATAATAATAATAATAATAATAATAATAATAATAATAATAGTGAAGTATGCGACTGATACAACAGGGATGGACCTTATTCAGGATGATAACGAGAGGAGGTTGCGGGTCAGGTGAACTGATGTAATAAAAATAGTCCAGTGGGTTAAATGTAGGTAAAACAAAAGAGGTCATTGTCTATTTCAGAAAAGGCAGGCACAGCGTAAACTTTTGTGTGTTAATGGTTCACCTGTGGAGGTGGTTAGCAGCATCGGGTTTCTGGGGGTGGAGCTGATGAGTAGGCTAGCTTGGTTGGTCAACCTGAGGCCCTGGTGAAGCGGGCACAGCAGTGCCGGCATACACTGCGCCACATGAGAAAAGCGCATTTTCCTTCCCCTGTCCTCACCACTTTCTCTAGAGGGACAGGGGGGCTGGGGGGGACATGATAGCAGGGTTCCAGTATTTGAGGGGCTACCACAAAGGAGAAAAATGGGGTCCACTTATTTTCCAAAGCACCAGAAGGTAGGACAAGAAGCAACGGGTGGAAACTAATTGAGGAGAGAAGCAAGTAAGGAACTAAGGAAAAAATCTTCCTGACAATGAGGACAATCAACCAGTGGAACGGAAGTTGCCTTCAAAAGTTGTGAATGCTCCATCACTGGAAGATTTTAAGAAGAGACTGGACAGCCATTTGTCTGAAATGGTATAGGGTTTCCTGTTTGAGCAGGGGGTTGGACTAGAAGACCTCCAAGGTCCCTTACAACTCTGACATTCTGTATTTTGTATGATATGCAAGGAGTATATTTTTTTTTAAAAAAAAAAGCTTGAATCAGTTCAGCTGAAACTGAACCTTTAAATTGACAGGGTGGATAAAATGGAAGAAGCGGTTTGATTGGTAGCATTGAATTTAAAGTATCCAAACTGATTTTGGACCCATTTGGGATACTCCAGCATGGAGGCGTGTATTTTAAACATTTAAACCAGTCCAAAAACAAATTGAACCAAGCTGGATTCAGCAGTCTGGTACGATCCCTTAGGAATCAAATCAGTTGTATCAATCAATACAGATCAATTACAACACAGATCAAATATTCTCTTTTGTTGGTATACACGCTCATCCACATTTCTCTATTAAAAAAAAATCAACACCAGCTTCCTCTGGGATCACACTGCTGAGCAACAGACTGGGGGGAACAAAAGAGGCATTTGCTGTGCCTCTCAAACAATTTCAGAATTTAAACCTACTGCATTTTCTATCTCCAATGTAAACCTGCCTTGCATCCCAGACTTTCCAGATTCCTGTACAAAATGCATCTGGGATCCTTCAAGGCCATTTTCACTTTCTGAGGCTCTTTTTGTGTCGTCTCTGCAGCACTTCTGGAATGTCAATAGATCAGAGGAAGCAGGCAATGGCGGTGTCCTTGCTGAGAGTTATTTAGTAAAAGATCAGCTGGAGCTGTTTATTTTCTTCTGTGCGGGCTGGGGGAAAAAAAATACTTGTCAGTTGCTCAGAGAACAGCTGTCTTGAAATAAGAAGTTCTCCCTTCCCATTAATCATGGGGATTGCAGTTTTGCACAGTTGCAATTCCCTTCTGATGACAACACTCAGTTTCCAGACAGTTCATTTGGAGCCCAGACTGGGAATCCTAGACAAGGAAGCCCATAATAGAAATTCAACAGCGGCCTTGGAGATGCAAACCAATTTGATGTGGCCGAGTCCCAATTTTTATTTTCCCTGCCATTAAATTCTTCAAGGTGATCTTATCCCTCTCCTTTCAGACAAGCCAACCTTTATAAGGTTTGGGAGAGGAGAAAAACGCCACATCTTCCCTTCAGGGGGAAGATGAGATTAAAATTAAGCGCAGCCACTATTGCCCAAACTCCAAAAGAATGGGGGGCATGTTGGCTGCTAAAATTGATTTTCTTCTATTTATTTGTTGATAAGCAGCAGCCTCGAGAATGGAAGCAGTAGGATCAACAAGGTAGATCAAGTAGATGGCACATAGCTTGAAGCCTTTTCTGGACAGGAAAAAGTATAATCTATCTGGGTAACACTCAGAAGAACTGCAGTGTCCAACATGAATAATATTTAGAAAAGTAAAGATATCATACTACGACTGAACACAGGTTAGTCAACACAATATATATATTTGGTCATTCGGGTTTTTCCCCGCGTAGAATTGAAGGTGTAGGAGCAACGTTTCGACGGAATCCCATCCATCATCCTCAGGCTGGTGGCTTCAGCTTCCTTCTTCTATGTGTGTGTGTGTGTGTGTGTGTGTGTGTGTGTGTGTGTGTGTGTGTGTGTGTATTTCCCCAGTGGCTCCTTATGGATGCGAGATCTGGATTCTGAAAAAGGTAGATAAGAAAAGGGTGGACACCTTTGAATTATGGTACTGGAGACAAATATTACACATTTAGTTTGAGTCTCATTGGCTCAAGGTTGACTCAGCCTTCCATCCTTCCGAGGTCGGTAAAAGGAGGACCCAGATTGTTGGGGGCAAATAGGCTGACTCTGTAAACCACTTAGAGAGGGCTGTAAAGCACTGTGAAGCGGTATATAAGTGCTATTCCTAAGTGGGAAGGAAGGAAGGAAGGAAGGAAGGAAGGAAGGAAGGAAGGGAGGGAGGGAGGGAGGGAGGGAGGGAGGGAGGGAGGGAGGGAGGGAGGAAGGGAGGGCAAGAGCAAGACTAAGAACACTTACAGTAGATTTATATACCACTTCATTGTGTTTTCCAGCCCACTCTGAGTTTACAGAGTCAGCTTATTGCCTCCAGTAATCTGGGTCCTCATTTTACTGACCTTGGAAGGATGGAAGGCTGAATCAACAGCAGTAGTACCTAAACTTATATACCGCTTCATAGTGCTTTATAGCCCTCTCCTAGAGGTTTACAGAGTCAGCCTATTTTCCCCCAACAATCTGGGTCCTCGTTTTACCGACTTTGGAAGGATGGAAGGCTGAGTCAACCTTGAGTTTGTCAGGATCGAACGGTTGACAGTGAGCAGAGTTATTCTGCAATACCACATTCAAACCACTGCACCACCAGGGCTCTGGAACCAGGATTATGGCAATGGTGAGAAGAACTCAACGCATGGCTTGTTTTTCCGATGCACCTGACTATATTTCCCATAAACCTCAATTCATGGTCAGGTTAGCTGGCTGCTATGAGAAGTATAGTTTCAAAGTTCGAGAGAGTGCATAACTGGAGCAAAAAATGTCGACATCTATTCAGAAATTAATAATGGGGATTCATTTCTCCATGCAAAAATGCTTTTATTTGCAATTTGGAGTGAGCTTAGAAAACAGAAATATTCAACATTATTCAATTCAATCCTTATTTATTATTTTTATTTATATATATACACTGCCTTAGTTATTATTACTTTTATGAGCAACTCAAGGTGGCAGACATATCTAATACTCCCTTTTCCTCCTATTTTTCCCAAAATAATAACTCTGTGAAGTACGTTGGGGTGGCCCAAAGTCACCCAACCAGCTTTCATGTCTAAGGTGGGAGTAGAACTCACCGTCTCCCAGTTCCTAGACTGTTGCCTGAACCACTAGACCAGGGGTAGGCAACCTTGGGTCTTTTATGACTCGTGGACTTCAACACCCAGAATTCCTGAGCCAGCCACGCTGAGGGGAAAGGGAGAGGTTTCCGAACTGAGCCGTGCCGGCTCAGGAATTCTGGGAGTTGAAGTCCACGAGTCATAAAAGAGCCAAGGTGGCCTACCCCTGCACTAGACCATCCATCTGTTGGTACATACAGTACATAAATGCCTGCCCTTTGGCTGGAAAACACGTAATTGTCCCTAGTCCCTGGTAATCATCCCGAGGCTGGTAAAATGAGGACCAGCCATTTGAGAGAGACCGATCGAAAGGACGGAGGCGCATTTCCAACCTCAGCGGAAGCCTTCCAAACACTGCTTGCTCTCAAGCCAGCCTCTTTCGTGAGCCTTCTTGATGTTAAAAGACTTTGAGTCTTTCTTTCTCCCCACCCCACCCCCGCCCCTTATTTATTTATTTTTTCCTAAATCTCAATCGCCATACTATAATATTGCCTCTGAGAGAAGTGAGGAAAAGCAATACACCCGCGGAATGCATGGAGAGGAAGGCCATGGTTACCTTGACAACTAAACTGGGAGAAAGCTTTCCTCGACCAAATTAGAATACCAAATATTGGATAAAATGCATGTTTCTCTCCCACCACCCCCAAAGCTACTGCTTACAAAGTAATGATAATAACTGCAGGGAAAAAAGCTCCCTTGCTTTCAGACAAGTCCATATCCTATCACAGCTGAGGACTCCGGAGGGTGGCAAAAGTCTTACAATTCTCAATCCACTTGTCAGACTATCCCCCTCGTCAGTAGATCTCGGTAGACTTTAACGGCGAAGGCGGCGATTTTGGGATCACACCGCTGAGCTTGGAAGTACCTAATGAATGCTTTAGAAAGCAAAGCCTTGCAGATCCTGGCGATTCCTCCTGGATCAAGAAGAATGTAACATTCCCACTTTGTGTAAGATGTAGCACTATTGTTAATGTAAACGTTCACATAGAGTAGACATGTCAAACTCGCGACGTCAAGTGACATCGCATGACGTATCGGAGCTTTTTCCCCATTGCTGGCGATGGGGTGGGCGTGGTTTTGTCGCGACACATCTGGCCCGCGGGCCGGCAGTTTGACATCCCTGACGTAGAGCATCAGACCAAAACTAGATAGACTAGTTTTCCAGCCTATATAACGGAGCTGGAAAGAGCAGCATTAAATATAGGTAATCCTGGACTAAGGGCTACGTTTGATCTCAATGAGCTTTGCCCCATGTTACAACTTTCCTTGCCACGGATGATCAGTGAACCACCACAGTTGTTAAGTTAGTAACGTGGTTGTTAAATAAATCTGGCTTCCCCATTGATTTTGCTTGTCCGAAGGTCACAGAAGGGGAATCACATGACCCCGGGGGACACTGGGACCGTCATAAATACGGGTCAGTTGCCAAAGTTCAGATGAACTTTCATCGTGTGACCCTGGGGATGCTAAAACAGTGGTAAGTGTGGAAAAGCAGTCGTAAATCGACAATTCTGACCACAAAAATCCATGCAACAAGTGGCAACAATTTATTTATTTTGCTGCCTTTGAGTCAGTATTAACTGCTGATGACTGCCTGCAGTTTTCTTCGCAAGACTTTTCCGAAGGGGTTTGCCATTGCTTTCAATCCTAGGGCTAAGACATTGGGCCTGGCTCAAGATTACCCAATTGGATTTCTGCCTATGGCAGGACTAGAACTCGCAGCATCCTGTTTTCTAGCCTAAGTGCCTCAACCGCTACATTAGACTGCCTCTCTGTTGCCTTTAGAGATGTCAGATTTTAATTTGCCCACCCTTGCTTGGACAAGGGCAAAGAAAATTGCCACTGTCAAATTTGCAGAGGACACCAAGCTGAGAGGAATAGACAAGAAGATAGGTTCAAAATCCAGAAGGATCTTGACAGACCTGAACGCTGGGCCCTATCCCGCAAAACGAAATTTAATGTAGAGAAAAGTAAGGTTTTAACACTTAGGCAAGAAAAAAACAATCATACAGATTCATACTAGGTGAAACTTGGCTCAGTAGCAGCAACTGTGAGAGGGACCTTGGAGTCCTAGTTGACAATCACCTAGCTATGAGCCAACAGTGTGCAGGAGCAGTGAAAAAGGCAATCCAAGGCTGCATTAACAGAGGGAGAGAAACAAAATCATGTGAAGAATTAAGTGCCACTTTGCAAAGCCTCAGTAAGGCCACACTTGGAATACTGCATCCCGTTTTGGTCACCACAATGGGAAAAAAAGATGTTGCGACTCTGGAAAGAGTGCAGAGAAGAGCAGCAAGGATGAACACGGGGCCGGAGGCTAAAACTTGAAGAATGGCTAAAGGAATTAGGTATGGCCAGTCTAAAAAGGGACGCCGTGGCTCAGTGGGTTAGGACGCTGAGCTTGTCGATCAGAAGGTCAGCAGTTTGGTGGGTCAAATCCCGAGTGCCGCGTAACAGAGTGAGCGCCTGTTACTCGTCCCAGCTTCTGCCAACCTAGCAGTTCGAAAGCACATAAAAAATGCAAGTAGAAAAATAGGGACCACTCCGGTGGGAAGGTAACAGCGTTCCGTGCGCCTTTGGCGTCTAGTCACGCCGGCCACATGACCACGGAGACGTCCTCAGACAAGCGGAGACGTCCTCAGACAAGCGCTGGCTCTTCGGCTTTGAAACGGAGATGAGCACCGGCCCCTAGAGTTGGAAACGACTAGCACGCGTGTGCGGGGGAACCTTTACCTTTACCTTTATGGCCAGTCTAGAGAAAAGAAGGACTAGGGGAGACATGATAGCACTCTTCCAGTGTTTGAGGGGCTGCCACAAAAAGGAGGGGGTCAACTTATTTTCCAAAGCCCCAGAAGGCAGGACAAGGAGTAATAGATGGAAACTAATCCAGGAGAGAAGCAACCTGGAATTAAGGAGAAATTTCCTAACAGAGAGAGGACAATTAATCAGTGGAACTGAAGTTGCCTTCAGATGTTGTGGGTGCTCCATCACTGGAGGTTTTTAGGAAGAGACTGGACAGCCACTTGTCCGAAATGGTCTAGGGTCTGCTGCTTGAGCAGGGGGTTGGACTAGAAGACCTCCAAGGTCCTTCCAACTCTGTTATTCTATGTTCTTAATTCTGAAGAGAGTGGCGATCCAAAATAGTCATAGGAAAATCACATTTCCTGCCTACAGTACTTAACCCTTGGTAATTATCATTGACCTGCTACCCTGCCCTCTTCGTGACCCTACCAATTTAGTGACGATCATCTTGTACTTGTACTTTGTATGCCTTGGATCAACTCAGCGTATTGACTGTGTTGCGACTTTTACAAGGAACAAAATATCCATCAAAGAGCAAGTTTTTGAGTCCGGACTAACTGTCTGTCAGGGTGGATGACGCATAAAACAGAAGAAAAGTGGTGGAGGAAGCAAAATAGCCTAAAGGTTATAGTCACATGTTCTGCATTTACGGTTTTCCCAGACTGCATCCTGATTGAATTAATTTCTGTTCAGTGACTCAGGATCAAGTTACACCAAAGATTTTGGGACTAGTAAAATAATCACTAACCACCTTTTTTTTGTGGGGTGGAGATGGAGGGGGGGGGAACTGGACCCTGGCCTTTATCCAAGTCTGTCTCCAACATCTTGGTAAAACAGAGAACTTAAAAAGAAAACCTTATTACGAAGTGTCTTAGGAAAGAGATGGGTTTGTCTCTGCAGAATATTTTAAAGATGAAAGAAATTACGTAAGTCATGCGTAACATTCGACTTTGGGAATGCTGTTCATGATTTCCTGTGTTTTTGTTTGCTTTTTTCAGAATTCTGGAAAAGGATTTTCCTGTCTGTTTGTTGATCATTAGTCCTTTGGTATCTAAAGGGAATTGGGGATCCTGAGACTATCCAATGCAACTTGGCTCAATTAATTTTAAAAACGTTGGGAATTGGTCCAGCTTTAAAAGACGATACCAACAGCTCAGAAATGAGCCTAAAGGAGTGATAACAACAGCAGAGATATCAGATTACACAATGTTTCACACGATATATTTCTGTGAAAAACTGCTCGCTCCTATTCTGTTCACAGTCCACTATAACGGGAGACCCGATCTTCCCAGAAAACAAATCAGTGCAGTTCATTGTAGGTAGGATTGGAATTAGGTTTTACAGAATTTGAGAAACCCCACCTGGAAGAAAGGATTACTTTAAAATTGTGCCGTAACTCAGTTTTGAAGAAGCGTTCCAAGTTGGTTTTCGTCACAGCGATGTTCCACAGAAAATTGATTTTCGATATTCAAAATCTTAACGTAGAATATAGAATTCCACTTGCTAATTTCTTTTTACTGTTCCTTTCATGGCTTTCCATTCTTTTCATTATCCTAGGAAGAGTAAAAGATTGGTTATCCCAGGAAAAGATGCAGCTGCTTTAAAAAGCTCCAGACTGGTGCTGGATTCGTGCTTCCATCCTATGCATTCCAAAAGGTCATTTTGAAGTTAAATTCTGGATATCTTCTTAAAAGGTTAATAATTCCCAACTAAAGACCTAGACTTTGCTATGGGAGAAAAAAAAATTAAACAAGCACAAAGACTTCCAAAACAGGAAAAAGAGATTAAACACTAGAGATTTGGATCTTAAGGCTTTTAATTATTAGGCTGCATTCAGTGAGAAGCATATTGTTTTCGAAGTTGTATCGTTGAAAAGAAAATAATACGTTGCCGGCTGAGGTTGTAGCTTTTTTTTTTTGTTACACAGGTGAGTAGAGGTGGAAAACATCATTTTTTAAGTTAGAATTTTTCAGACATAGGTGCTTTGTTCAAAGCCCGATCTTTAAATTGTGACTGGATCGCAACATTTCTTCAAATCGTTTGATATAATGTCGTGGGGGCAGTTTTAAAGGGGGGGCAGGGGTCCCACTTTCTCTGGAACAGATTATGTTGAATTCTTTTTCCACAGGCTTTTGGGTCCAAAGATTTGGGTTGAATCTAATTGGCTGTTCCTTTGGTTTTTTCTGTGTGTTTATTGTGGTGTTTTGATTCACTGAAGTTTTCGAACTTATTACTGTATTCAGAACTCTAAGGTGCTCCAAGGTGGCATAGCTATTGGAACCAAATAGGTTTTAAGCTTTTTGAAATTAATGTGTTTAATTCATTATAACATTATCCCCTGGGGTAGTGTATAAAGTGAACAAGCCAGCATTTCCCACCCCCCCAAAAAAGGAATAAAGAATTTCTAACTTTCCTCTTCAGTATATTATTCCTTATTCATTAATTCCTAAAATCCAGTCCCGATATTTTGATTCATAACTTAATCTCCACGTATTAATTTTCCACCCTTTCCTCTATTTTAATCAATTCTTAATCAGGGCATGCAATTTATTTGATTAAGCCATTCCTTCAACATGTTATTATATAGTCTCATTGTTAGATTTCATTCTAACTGAATTTCAATAAGATATTTACATGTTTTTCTCATTTTTTTTCCCCTGGAAAGGAATGCTTGTTTTTCTAGACACCCAGGCAGCAGAGGCAGTTTTATATGGACGGATAAGATGAGTTTGAAGTGTCAGTTTGTAACACATTGGTCTTCTCAGAAATACAGGCTACATCTCAGTCTAATCCACATTGCTCAACCTGTTGAATAGAACAGAGCTGAAAGGGACCTTGGAGCAACAAAGAGGATTAGGGGACTGGAGGCTAAAACATATACAAAGAACGGTTGCTGGGATTGGGGATGTCTAGTTTAATGAAGAGAAGGACGAGGGGGGACAGGATAGCAGTCTTACAATATCTCAGGGGGTTGCCCCAAAGAAGAGGGAGTCAAGCTATCCTTCAAAGCACCTGAAGGCAGGACAAGAAGCAACGGATGGAAACTAATCAAGGAGAGAAGCAACCTGGAACTAAGGAGAAATTTCCTGACAGTTAAAACAATTAACCAGTGGAACAACCTGCCTCCAGAAGCGGTGGATGCTCCAACACTGGAAGTTTTTTTAAGAAGAGATTGGACAACTATTTGTCTGAAATATTATAGGATTTCCTGCTTGAGCAGGCGGTTGGACTAGAAGACCTCCAAGGTTCCTTACAACTCATTCTATTCTCTTCTCTTCTCTTCTCTTCTATTCTATTCTATTCTATTCTATTCTATTCTATTCTATTCTATTCTATTCTATTCTATTCTATTCTATTCTATTCCTTATTCCATTCTATTCTATTCTATTCTATTCTATTCTATTCTATTCTATTCTATTCTATTCTATTCCTTATTCCATTCTATTCTATTCTATTCCTTATTCCATTCTATTCTATTCTATTCTATTCTATTCTATTCTATTCTATTCTATTCTATTCTATTCTATTCTATTCTATTCTATTCCTTATTCCATTCTATTCTATTCTATTCTATTCTATTCTATTCTATTCTATTCTATTCTATTCTATTCTATTCTATTCTATTCTATTCTATTCTAAATCTTCCACACAAGTCTTTAAGATTGTAAGTGTTTATAAGTGATATTTCAGTCTGGAGAGTGCATCAGATCTTTTTAATCCTCTTTCCCCCCCCCCCCCCAAGGCTTTAAATCATTCATGAGCTGTGGAGATGCTTTGTGTAATAAAAGACACAATTCATGGTGAGATTTCCAATTTGCTCTTCTTAGAGCAGATGGCTACAAAGGAATTAAAAAGGATCTTGAAGTGTAAGCCTTAAAAATGAAATCAAGTTTGATAGTTCTAGTTTTCAATCTCTTGGTCCTATAGGAACTAGACTGAATTATTTTTGAGTCTGCACAGCCCAGTTAAGTAAACCTTCTGATTAAGTTTCAGATTGGAAGTGATGATAAAGTTACTGCTGCATTTACAAGAGGTAAATACAGAAATATCCAGGTGATATCAAGAAAACTCTCTGCTAACTTCTAGCAGTTGCCTGGATTCAGGCTGGATTGCTGAAATTTAAAGAAGGTTTGTAATAATAATTTAATTTAATTTAATCCCATTTATATCCTGCCCTTCTCCTAAGACTCAGGGCGGCTTACAATCTAAATAATAATAATAATAATAATAATAATAATAATAATAATAATAATAATAATGATGATGATGATGATGATGATGATGATGATGATGATGATGGAAGTGACCTTGGAGGTCATCTAGTCCTATCCCCTGCTAGGCAGGAAACCTGACAAAGGGGTGTCCAATCTCTACTAAGTAAATATATCCTAAATATCAGCAACTGAGAAGCAGTGAGCAAAAAGATTCTCTGGGCTTGGAAGTGGATTAATCTGTTCTAATAGAGTCTTTTTATGTTCTTATAAAACCCATTTACAGGTAGCCCCTGACTTGTAATCACTCGTTTAGTGATGGCTCAAGGTCACAATGGTGCTAAAAAAAATGACATGGCCATTTTTCACACTTAACAACCGTTGCAGCATCCTCACAGTCACATGATCAAAATTCAGACCCTTGGCAACAGGCGTGTACTTATGACAGTTGCAGTGTCCTCATGTGTTCACTTTTGTGACCAAAGTTAAGGAGGAAAGCAGATTTGTTTAACAACCTTGTCTCTAACTTAACAACTGCAGTGTTTCACCTAACAACTGTGGCTAGAATGGTCGCAAAACGGGGCAAAACCTAAACAACCATCTTGCTCATGAACGGAAGTTTTTACCTCAGCTGCGGTCATAATTCGAGGACTACCTGTATTTAAAACAGAACTAAACCCGCAATATGATATTGCCCAATTATTTTTGTTTCCTGCATGCTTATTCAACGTGCAGGGAACTCAACATACAGGGGCTAATTTTTGTCGTTTTTCCTCTAAGGATTTCCTTAGAAACCACAACAGCATTTAAACCTGAAAGTTAACTAGCCTGGTATGTTGTTGGTCCAAGTGAACAACGGCTGACTTTTGTAGTAGGTAAAGGTGTGACAGGAAGAGAAGGAACAAAAAAGATCCTTTGAGACAGCGTTCCTTTCCTGCTAGTTTAGCTACTCCCTCTAGTTCTTTAGAATTGCTTTCAGAACAGCAAATAATAAAATTATGCCTTTGTGTGAGTGTGAGTGTGTGTGTGTGCGTGTGCGGTTAATGAAATGCAAATTAAAATTGGGTTCACATTAATGCGAAGAGTTGAATATCCATTTAATCAGATCCTCCCTGCAGGGCCCAAAATGATAAAAATGACAGATGAGTTGCGTTACTAATTCTGGACTTGTCGCCTTGCGTACGCGCCTACCTTGTAAACGAAGCATTTTAATGGCACCTGCCTGCTGAGCTGAAGCTGATGCTGATTAAGGCGAGGTCAAACCAAATCCTTTGAAGACAAGAGCGGGCTCCGTTCTTTGAGTCGAACATCCTATGGAAAACAAAAGCCGAAGTCAGGTTTACAACATGCTTTTTTTAAAATAATAATAATAATAATAATAATTAATGTTCTAGTTTTACAGTCAAATACTCAACAGACAACGTGTTATCTGGGTCCATTAGTAATTCAGTGGTCTATATTAACTTCTTCAATCTAGATCCAATGTTACACCAGCCAATGTTTCTTCTCTTCTTCCAGTTTTCCCACAATTCTTATTGTTATTAATAAATACACAACTGAATATCGACAACTTTGTTACATTTTTTTCATAAAATCAATGATGTCAGTTTTAGATAACTTTTCTAACCAATACCTGTCCTAATTGCATTTGCACTTCATAGCCATATGTTCAATCAGGATCCTGTTTTTGCTTTTTTTTTAATTTTAATTTCCCCTCAGTGTTCAAAATGTCTCTATTGTTTATAATTTCAAAGTACAGTAAGTTATATTTTGGGTAACCCTAAGCTTCCCTTATTCAAACTTCTTAGCATTTTCCTGTTTCCCTTCTCATACCAAAATCTAATAGTCTAATTACAATTCTTATCTTTCTAGTTATGATAATATTTCTATTTCTATTTCTAGGTAAAGGTAAAGGTTCCCCAGCACATGCGTGCTAGTCGTTTCCAACTCTAGGGGCCGGTGCTCATCTCTGTTTCAAAGCCAAAGAGCCAGCGCTTGTCCGAGGACGTCTCCGTGGTCATGTGGCTGGCATGACTAGACACCAAAGGCGCACAGAATGCTGTTACCTTCCCACCGTAGTGGTCCCTGTTTTTCTACTTGCATTTTTATGTGCTTTCGACTCGGGATTCGACCCGCCAACTGCCGACCTTCTGATCGACAAGCTCAGCGTCCTAACCCACTGAGCCACTGTGTCCCTGACTTCTATTTGTACTGATTATCTATTCTCCACTCTATTCGAACATCTAGTTAATAATATAATTACAACATGCTTTTCTGGGACTTTCTTCCCACTCAAACCTCTCCCAAAGGCTTGTTGGGATCGTTTCATGAAGCCCTACTTAGAACAGAAAGCCAGACTTGCTAATATGAAACCTTGAATTACCATGTCATGCTCTATGTCAGCCTATATATAACGTTGCTCCTACACCTTCAATTCTACGCGGGGAAAAACCCGAATGACCAAAGATATATATATGTAGATCTAGAGTCTCGGGTTTCTTCCCGCGTTCCTTTCATCTTCAGAAAGTTGTGGCGACGTTTCGACGAAATCCCATCCGTCGTCTAGATCTACACATACAGACACCCGTGAGAATCTACGAAAACAAATATATATATATATATATATATATATATATATATATATATATATATGCAAATTATTCAAATTGCTAATAAAGAATTTGGGAGGCTAAGATGATCATTTCGAACTCATTATGTTCTCATCAGTTAGTCATACCCTTTATCTGAGATTCGAACCCGGGCTGATTATATATCAGGCAGTGTTTTAACCTCCTGAGCCACGGGTTCCTTCTCTCTTATATTAGCTGGAAGGCAAGGCAAATGTATGTTTAAGTATATATATAAAAATCAAAACTTTCACATATGGATCTGATTGTTCGCAGCTGAACCATCTAATTTTTCATCCCTCGATAGCAAAAGATAGTCCGAGGAACACACAACAACCTGTTACATTAATTGCTTCATTTGGGAGGGAGGAATCACCCGGAAGTTGTGATAAGATTGCAAAAGCCCGCGTACAGAATGGGAAGTGAAACCTCATATGTAAAACTAATTGGATGATGTGATTTATAACGTGTAGATAAGGGCGGGGATTGTGTGTGTGTGTGTGTTATGATGGGTTTCGGGGGAGGAGATTTCAGATTCTGGCATCCCTCCATGAGTGCCGATGTTTCGTTTCACTACTAAGACTTTTTAGATAAATAATATGCCTGCAATTTGTTTGATTTGTCTCATTCATCGGAACCATGACATTTAGTTGATATTAACCAAATGTCTTTGGCATAAAACAAGTAGTTCTCAACCTGTGGTCTGTTTACCCCTTGCGGGCCGCAATGTTGTCACAGGAGGTCCGTGAAGGATTGAAGAAATTAGAGTGTGCAGAAATGGACAGATTGACTTTAAAGATGAAAGAGAAAGAAGACTCAGTGTATTTTGGAACATGGGATAATTTCTATCAATGGCTAGAAAAACGTTAGAGAGAAAGGAATGTGATATGTAACTTTGAATATATATTAGTAAGAAGAAGACTATCGAGCGATTAATTAACATATTGTTTATGATAATTAAATATTATCTAGTATTTTTTGTGAAACACATGAACCCAGACATTATGCTGTTTGCTAAATATTGAGAATGTTATTTGGAAAAACCCTAGCCCAAATCCCAACCCCAATCCTGATCCCTCCTCATTCCTAACCCTATAAAAACTAATGAAATTTATACAAAAGAAAGAAAGAAAGAAAGAAAGAAAGAAAGAAAGAGAGAGAGAGAGAGAAAGAAAGAAAGAAAGAAAGAAAGAAAGAAAGAAAGAAAGAAAGAAAGAAAGAAAGAAAGAAAGAGAGAGAAAGAAAGAAAGAAAGAAAGAAAGAAAGAAAGAAAGAAAGAAAGAAAGAAAGAAAGAAAGAAATTGTTATGATTGAAATCTTGTGTTAACTCTTGGCAGTCCATGGTCCTGGCCCATGGCCAAAAAAGACATTTAAAGAGGGTCAGCAGTGATGGAAAGGTTGAGAAACAGTGATACAAACTAAAAAACAAAAGACATAAAGAAAATCGACTTGTTTGAGCTGTTGGACAGACTACTAATACGCTAGTAATGGGGAGCATAACACTGGAAGTCCCAAAGGTGCCTTTTTCAGGAGGCAAGAATTTCCTCTTGTGAAGAAAACACTACGGGTGTTTCCATGAGGTCATCAGATGAACTTCAAAGTCGTGATCAATACTTTGAAATGCACATGGAGATCTATTCATAAACAAGGCAGCAATTTTAAGATAGGTCCCAAAGATGCTTTTTCAGGAGGCAACTGGGCTTTCTTGTTTTTCTTTGAAGACGTTTCTCTTCTCATCCCAGAAGCTTCTTCGGCTCTGACTGGATGGCGGGGAAGGGAAGGATTTTTATTCCTTGCAAACAGCCGGTCACTTGCATTCTTTTGGAGAGTCGTGGAGGCCACTTGGAGGTTTACCTGTGTCCTCTGGGTCAGCTGAGCGGTGCAAATGGCTGTGGAGCCTTCTTGGATGTTTTCTGCCCTAGGTCCCGTCACTGTTGAAGACAGGCTGTTGGGGATGAGTCCGTGTTGCCTGCATCTCAGACTGAAGCGCAAACGGTTCCTGCAGTCTGCAACGTTTTCTGGAAATCCATTCACGCTCCCTCTCCATTCGAAGGGGGTTCATCCCAAAGTCCATTCCCCAACATCCGGTCAGAACTGAAGAAGCTTCTTGGATGAGAAGCGAAATGTCTTCAAAGAAAAAGCAAGCAAGTTGTCAGAATCCATTTATATCATATTCATAAATGGAATGTTTCAAACATATCCCATGGATTCTGCCATCTCCCGAAGAGAAGAGGATAGATGTGTATTGAACCGGCAATAGGCATTTCAAAGGAAAGGAGAAGCCTTTTGAACTGGGGAAACAAAAGGGGGGGCTAGCATCTGGTTTTTGTCACGGAAGACAGCAATAAACATGAAGGGTCCTAAGTTCCTTTTTCCCATGAGATGGACGATACGAGAGGAAGGATGGGGGGACTGACCAAATGGGGATTAAGGGGGGTTAAACCGGGAACTCTTTATAAGGATTTACATCGTGGAACCATTAAGCCCTGTCTCATTTCCTACAACCAAGCATGTCATAGTAAAGATTCCTTTTGGACTAAAAAATTTGACTCCAAGAGTTTTTGTCTTCCTAAGACGTGGTTTGGGGTGGGTCCTGACACAAGTCCAGTTGCCTCCTGAAAAAGCACCTTTGGGACAACCAGGACCCGGATGACGGAGAACCTTTCAAAGACATTGATAACGCTGGGAGGCAAAATCACAAAACTACCTCTCACTTATTTTGGCCAGGTCAACTCGCTGGAGAAAGCCATTATGTTGGGAAGAGTTAGCGGGGAAAGGAAGCCAGCCCATCCGAGAACGTGGCTGTACACCATCAAAGCTGAACGGAGGACATCAACACCATGAGCAGTGCACCACGCTCTTCCTACTTTCAGCAAGAAGGAGAAAAGAAATGAAGCACAGATCCAATCTATTTGGCTGATGGTCCATGCATCTCTTGAAGCATCTACTTCTGACCTCATCTATGGAGAAAAAAGCATAAAGTTGAGTGAAGATATGAAAACACAGCCACAAATCACCAACCTAAATTGCAGCTGTGATCAAAAGATTGGTGTTAGACCCGCCAGTGAGAATAAGCACAGCCTTAAATGACTTTCCCAAAGCAATAAATTGGATTGAAAGCACTTTATCTTGGAAAGATTTTTTTTTGGGGGGGGGGGGAAATATGGGAGAATCATGCAACAATTTTTCATGATGAATCCTGAGGTTGGCTTACTATCTGTTTTTCCTACGGCGTAAAGATTGATCCAGCATAATACCTTGATTTAATTCTTACTGTGGAAAATCAAAGTGATCTTTCACTGTAAAAGTGTAATTTTCAAGTGTGGGAAGTTGTTTGCCTGAAAAATTAACAACGCCAACGAACAACCCCGAAAGCCTGTATGACGAAAGGCAAATTCAGTCAGATTTGGTCAATATTTATGACCAGTCATAGCAACCCAATAGTTATTTTATTTTTCCAAAGTAATACCAGTAAAGATGGGTTTGGACAACGCTATTTAAAATTTATCCCTTTAAATGTAACAAATGTATTATCCTCAGGGTTAAATATGCTAAACGTACATGTGGCAAAATAATACTTATTAAAATGCTCTTGCTTTTCTTTCAGATTTTTGTTTCGTTTTGTTTTAACTTTGTCTTATCGTTCTTAGCTTTTTTTAAAATTTATTAGATTTGTTTATCCTGCCTTTATTACTTCACGAGTAACTCAAGGCAGTGAACGTACTTAATATTCCTTCCTCCTGCTAACAAGCAGAGCAGCCTAAAGTGATACTGTTGAACTGTTTCTACCACGGAAAATGCAAACAACACACGGAGTAGAAAGAGCGGAAATTTCTCCATCCATCACTCGGCATCACAAGTTTGTTTTGGGGTGGTTGAAACACAACCAGGAGGATGAGTAGGGTTGTTTTCCATCCTCACAGGGATCTCTTTGTGGTTTGCAAATGAAGTTCCCTCTTAATTAGCCTCCTCTTGTGCGTCTCTCAGGCTGCTTCCTGCTTCACAGGCTCCTTAGCTGATTTCCTTGTCCACAATTTCCATTTTTTTTTCTTTAGTTTTGTGTTCCGAGTGGTTTCTGCTCCTTGTCGTTTTTTCTTTCCACGTTTTTCTTTGCGGGAACATCTTCAGCTGTCTAGGAATCAAGCGTTTATGCAGTCTCTCCCCAAATCAGTGATTTATTTATTTTTAAACTGTGGCTGAGATCACTTCAGCCACTCTATTAAGTTTCACTCCCTCTTCTCCTTTTGCTCTTGATCATATTCCTCACTTGGCTACGTCTGCTCTGTGGGTCACTAGGGAGGAAGGTCCAACTCTCCATCTGTTGCTTCTTCCTTTCTGTTGAAGCTGTGCAGCTGTAGCAAGGCTTCTCTCTCTCCCTCTCTCCTCCCCTCTCTCTTTTTCCCCCATCCCTCTCTCTCTCTCTTCTTCCTCTCTCTATCCCTCTCTCCTCTCCCTCTTTCTCTCTTCTCTCTCCCCCCTCCCTCTTTCGTCTCTCTCCTCCTCTCTCTCCATTCTCTCTCTGCCTTCTCTCTACCTCTCCCTCTTCTATCTCTCCCCCTCTCCCTCTCTCCCCTTCCCTCTTTCTCTCCCTCTCTTTCCCCCTTCCCCTCTCTCTCCGTGTCTCTCTTCCTCTCTCTCTCTCTCTTCCTATCTCCCTCTCTCCTCCCCTCTCTCTTTTCCCTGTCCCTCTCTCTCTTCTTCCTCTCTCTATCCCTCTCCCCTCTTCCTCTTTGTCTCTCCCCCTCCCTCTTTCGTCTCTCTCCTCTCTCTCTCCCTTCTCTCTCCTCCTCTCTCTCCCTCTCTCTTCTATCTCTCCCCCTCTCCCCCTCTCCCCTTCCCTCTTTCTCTCCCTCTCTTTCCCCCTTCCCCTCTCTCTCCGTGTCTCTCTTCCTATCTCCCTCTCTCCTCCCCTCTCTCTTTTTCCCCTGTCCCTCTCTCTCTTCTTCCTCTCTCTATCCCTCTCCCCTCTTCCTCTTTGTCTCTCCCCCCTCCCTCTTTTGTCTCTCTCCTCCTCTCTCTCCATTCTCTCTCTGCCTTCTCTCTACCTCTCCCTCTTCTATCTCTCCCCCTCTCCCTCTCTCCCCTTCCCTCTTTCTCTCCCTCTCTTTCCCCCTTCCCCTCTCTCTCCCAGTGTCTCTCTCCCTCTCCCTCTCTCTCTCTTCTTCTCTCCCTCTCTCCTCCCCTCTCTTTTTCCATCTCTCTCTCTGTTCTTCCTCTCTCTATCCCTCTCCCTCCCTCTTTCTCTCTTCTCTCTCCCCTCTCCCTCTTTCATCTCTCTCCTCTCTCTCCCTTCTCTCTCTGCCTTCTCTCTACCTCTCTCTCTGTGTCAATGTCTGTCTCTCTCTCCCTCTTTCTCTCTTCTATCTCTCCCCCTCTCCCTCTCTCCCCCTTCCCTCTCTTTCTCTCCCTCTCTCTTTCCCCCTTCCCCTCTCTCTCCCAGTCTCTCTCTTCCCCCCTCTCTCTCCCTCTCTCCTTCCCTCTCTCTTTTTCCCTGTCCCTCTCTTCTTCCTCTCTCTATCCCTCTCTCCTCTCCCTCTTTCTCTCTTCTCTCTCCCCTCTCCCTCTTTCTCTCCCTCTTTTGTCTCTCCTCCTCTTTCTCCCTATCTCTCTTCTATCTCTCTCCCTCTCCCTCTCTCCCCCTTCCCTCTCTTTCTCTCCCTCTCTCTTTCCCCCTTCCCCTCTCTCCCCCAGTCTCTCTCTTTCTCTCTCTCTCTCTCTCTTCTCCCCTCTCTCTCCCTCTCTCTCTCTCCTAGCTGCTCATAGCTGAGTCTTCCCCAATGATTGAAGACCTCTTTATTGTCTTGCATCACCTGTTCCTCAAACCTGGGTCTTCTTTGTTCATTCTGAAGAAACAATATGCCAGTTCCATGTCTTCTCCAGAATCAGCTTTGATCTCCTTTGCCTCGGTCCGGTCTTTTTAATCAGTTAGGTGGTTGACAAGGATGTGAAGCAAACGATCTTTTCTTCTGAGGACATCCGTGTCGCTTATGGACCGGAAAAGAAGGTTTTCCATCCTTTTTTCCAACGGGGGGGGGGGGGAGAAAAGGAAGTAGGAAACGTGGAGGAGGGGAAGATGAAAAAGTTGTCCTTCTCCAAACTTTTACATACATTTCTACAAAAATAAAGGGGAGGTGTTTGTATCTCCCAGACATTTCTGTACAAAAATTCCTTCCACAGATGGGAACCACAAAGTGGAACTGTTTTCTTATCTTCTTGGCAAAAGCATTTCTTTCGTGCCGCTCGATATCCTCTCGGGTTTGGTGGTTGAGTTTCCCAAACTTATAGTTTTGGGAGACTTCAATCTACCATCCCTGGGAGGTTCATCTGAGCTAGCTCGGGAGTTCATGGCTTCCATGGCGGCCATGGACCTGACGCAAGTAATTTCAGAGCCAACTCATGAGGGAGGCCACACCCTTGACCTGATTTTTTTATCTAGACGGTGGTTGGATGATCTAGGTGGGGGCTCTCCATTTATTATGCCCCTGTCATGGACCGATCATCATCTCCTGCGGCTGGTCTTCCGCTTTGCCACCCCCCGCCGTGGGGGTACGGAGCCAATTAGATGGTACCGCCCCAGACGCTTAATGGATCCTGACAGATTCCAAGCGGCGCTGGGGTCCCCACCTGCCTCCACTGCTCACAGCTCGGCTGATGCCTTAGTGGAAGCCTGGGGAAGGGCAGCCACTGAGGCACTTGACCGGGTTGTACCCTTGCGGCCCCTGACCCGGCGCAGATCCCAGCGAGCTCCATGGTTTTCCGCGGAGCTCCGGGAGATGAAGCGCCGGAAACGGGGCCTAGAGAGCTGCTGGAGGTCTAGCCGATCCGAACCCGACCGATTGCGGTTAAGAACCTATATTAGGTCTTATCTCGCAGCGATGAGGGTGGCGAGGTGTAATTACTTCTCCACCCTCATCGCGTCCGCAGATAATCGCCCGGCCGCCTTGTTTAGGGTGACTCGCTCACTTCTCAATCAGGAGGTGAGGGAGGATCCCTTGCAAGGTCGTGCCGAGGAATTTAGTCATCATCTGTCGGATAAAATCGCTCGGATTCGGACCGGTTTGGACTCCAGCTGGGCAGAGTCAGGCGATCAGGACACGGGCGGTCTTGTCAATGTTATCTGGGAAGAGTTTGATTCTGTGACCCCTGATGAAGTGGACAGGATTATGGGGAGGCTGAGCTCCTCCACATGTTTGTTGGACCCGTGCCCTTCCTGGCTGGTTTATGCAGCTAGGGAGAGGACACGAGGCTGGCTCCAGGCGGTTATATCTGCTTCTTTGAGTGAGGGTTATTTCCCCGCCGTCTTGAAGGAGGCGGTGGTGAGACCTCTCCTCAAGAAGCCTGTCCTGGACCCAGCCGTTTTGAACAACTTTCGTCCAGTCTCCAACCTTCGCTTTCTTGCGAAGGTTGTTGAGAGTGTGGTGGCGCATCAGCTCCCTCTGGTCCTGGATGAAGCGGATTATCTGGACCCCTACCAATCGGGTTTCAGGCCCGGGTACAGCACGGAGACGGCATTGGTCGCTCTGGTGAATGATCTCTGGAGGGCGCGGGATAGGGGACATTCCTCTATCCTAGTCCTATTAGATCTCTCAGCGGCTTTCGATACCATCGACCATGGTATCTTGCTGCGGCGTCTCAGGGGATTGGGAGTGGGAGGCACAGTTCTTCAGTGGTTCTCCTCCTATCTCCTGGGACGCTCGGAGTCGGTGTTGGCAGGGGGGCAGAGATCGGCCCCTAGGTCTCTCGTTTGTGGAGTTCCTCAGGGGTCGGTTCTCTCGCCTCTCCTGTTCAACATCTATATGAAACCGCTGGGTGAGATCATTCGTGGTTTTGGAGTTGGGTATCATCAGTATGCCGATGATACCCAACTTTTCTTTTCGACCCCAAACCACCCCAGTGATGCCCTCGCCGTGATGTCCCGTTGCCTGGAGGCGGTTCGGGTCTGGATGGGGAGGAACAGACTTCAGCTCAACCCTGACAAGACTGAGTGGCTGTGCATTCCGGCATCCCGGGACATTCCAAATGTTCCATCTCTTTCTATGGGGGGTGAGCTCTTACCCCCCGTGGATAGGGCTCGCAACTTGGGAGTCCTTCTAGATTCGCGGCTTACTTTGGAAGAGCATATAGTGGCCGTGACTAGGGGGGCTTTCGCCCAGGTTCGCCTGGTGCGCCAGTTGCGGCCCTATCTAAACCGGGATGCCCTGTGTACAGTCACTCATGCGCTCGTGACCTCTCGCCTTGACTACTGTAATGCTCTCTACATGGGGCTTCCCTTGAAGACCACTCGGAGGCTCCAACTGGTACAGAATGCGGCCGCGAGAGTTGTCTTGGGAGTTTCCCGGTACTCCCATGTTACACCTTTGCTCCGCGAGCTGCATTGGTTACCAGTTGTCTTTCGGGTGAGGTTCAAGGTGTTGGTTACGATCTTTAAGGCCCTACATGGCATGGGTCCGGGTTACCTCAGGGACCACCTGCTGCCGGCATCGACTCCCCTCCGCCCTGTGCGTTCCCACAGAGAGGGCCTCCTCAGGGTGCCGCCAGTCAGGGAATGTCGACTGGTGGCCCCCAGGGGGAGGGCCTTCTCTGTGGGGGCCCCGGCTTTATGGAATCAATTGCCGGTGGAGCTCCGGATGGCACCAGACCTTCGAACTTTCCGTCGGGGCCTGAAGACCCATCTGTTCGAATTAGCTGGTCTGGCCTGATGGGAATTATGGGTTTTTTTAATTGTTTTTAATCTGTACTACTGTTTTATTGGGCAAGGGTTTAATTCTTTTTTAATTTTTGTATAGTGTTTTTTGTTTTTTATATATGCCCTGTGAACCGCCCTGAGTCCTACCAAGGAGAAGGGCGGTATATAAATCAAATAAACTATAAACTATAACTATAACTATATGCATGCAGAACCTTCCTTCAGAATCTCATATGGGCTGCTTTTCTGACCTTCCTTTGGGCTTATTCTATGTGAATAGAATAAAATGGAATGGAATGGAATGGAATGGAATAGAATAGAATAGAATAGAATAGAATAGAATAGAATAGAATAGAATAGAATAGAATAGAATAGAATAGAATAGAATAGAATAGAATAGAATAGAATAGAATAGAATAGAATAGAACAGAACAGAACAGAAGAATAGAATAGAATAGAATAGAATAGAATAGAATAGAATAGAATAGAATAGAATAGAATAGAATAGAATAGGAATAAGAATAGAATATAGAATAGAATAGAATAGAATAGAATAGAGAATAAAATGGAATGGAATGGAATAGAATAGAATAGAATAGAATAGAATAGAATAGAATAGAATAGAATAGAATAGAATAGAATAGAATAGAATAGAATAGAATAGAATAGAATAGAATAGAATAGAATAGAATAGAATAGGAATAAGAATAGAATATAGAATAGAATAGAATAGAATAGAATAGAATAGAATAGAATAGAATAGAATAGAATAGAACAGAACAGAACAGAACAGAATAGAAGAATAGAATAGAATAGAATAGAATAGAATAGAATAGAATAGAATAGAATAGAATAGAATAGGAATAAGAATAGAATATAGAATAGAATAGAATAGAATAGAATAGAATAGAATAGAATAGAGAATAAAATGGAATGGAATGGAATGGAATGGAATGGAATAGAATAGAATAGAATAGAATAGAATAGAATAGAATAGAATAGAATAGAATAGAATAGAATAGAATAGAATAGAATAGAATAGAAGAGAAGAGAAGAGAAGAGAAGAGAAGAGAAGAGAAGAGAAGAGAATAGAACAGAACAGAATAGAAGAATAGAATAGAATAGAATAGAATAGAATAGAATAGAATAGAATAGAATAGAATAGAATAGAATAGAATAGAATAGGAATAAGAATAGAATATAGAATAGAATAGAATAGAATAGAATAGAATAGAATAGAATAGAATAGGAATAAGAATAGAATATAGAATAGAATAGAATGGAATAGAATAGAATAGAATAGAATAGGAATAAGAATAGAATATAGAATAGAATAGAATAGAATAGAATAGAATAGAATAGAATAGAATATAGAATAGAATAGAATAGAATAGAATAGAATAGAATAGAATAGAATAGAATAGAATAGAATAGAATAGAATAGAAGTTGTAAGGAATAGAATAGAACAGAACAGAACAGAACAGAACAGAACAGAACAGAACAGAATAGAATAGAATAGAATAGAATAGAATAGAATAGAATAGAATAGAATAGAATAGATGGTGATGGGAATAGAATAGAATAGAATAGAATAGAATAGAATAGAATAGAATAGAATAGAACAGAACAGAACAGAACAGAACAGAATAATAGAATAGAATAGAATAGAATAGAATAGAATAGAATAGAATAGAATAGAATAGAATAGAATAGAATAGGAATAAGAATAGAATATAGAATAGAATAGAATAGAATAGAATAGAATAGAATAGAATAGAATAGAATAGAATAGAATAGAATAGAATAGAATAGAATAGAATAGAATAGAATAGAATAGGAATAAGAATAGAATAGAATAGAATAGAATAGAATAGAATAGAATAGAATAGAATAGAATAGAATAGAATAGAATAGAATAGAATAGATGGTGATGGGAATAGAATAGAATAGAATAGAATAGAATAGAATAGAATAGAATAGAATAGAATAGAATAGAATAGAATAGAATAGAATAGAATAGAATAGAATAGAATAGAATAGAATAGAATAGAACAGAACAGAACAGAACAGAACAGAAGAATAGAATAGAATAGAATAGAATAGAATAGAATAGAATAGAATAGAATAGAATAGAATAGAATAGAATAGGAATAAGAATAGAATATAGAATAGAATAGAATAGAATAGAATAGAATAGAATAGAGAATAAAATGGAATGGAATGGAATAGAATAGAATAGAATAGAATAGAATAGAATAGAATAGAATAGAATAGAATAGAATAGAATAGGAATAAGAATAGAATATAGAATAGAATAGAATAGAATAGAATAGAATAGAATAGAATAGAGAATAAAATGGAATGGAATGGAATGGAATGGAATAGAATAGAATAGAATAGAATAGAATAGAATAGAATAGAATAGAATAGAATAGAATAGAATAGAATAGAATAGAAGAGAAGAGAAGAGAAGAGAAGAGAAGAGAAGAGAAGAGAATAGAACAGAACAGAATAGAAGAATAGAATAGAATAGAATAGAATAGAATAGAATAGAATAGAATAGAATAGAATAGAATAGGAATAAGAATAGAATATAGAATAGAATAGAATAGAATAGAATAGAATAGAATAGAATAGAATAGAATAGAATAGAATAGAATAGAATAGAATAGAATAGGAATAAGAATAGAATATAGAATAGAATAGAATGGAATAGAATAGAATAGAATAGAATAGGAATAAGAATAGAATATAGAATAGAATAGAATAGAATAGAATAGAATAGAATAGAATAGAATAGAATAGAATAGAATAGAATAGAATATAGAATAGAATAGAATAGAATAGAATAGAATAGAATAGAATAGAATAGAATAGAATAGAATAGAATAGAATAGAATAGAATAGAATAGAATAGAATAGAAGTTGTAAGGAATAGAATAGAACAGAACAGAACAGAACAGAACAGAACAGAACAGAACAGAATAGAATAGAATAGAATAGAATAGAATAGAATAGAATAGAATAGAATAGATGGTGATGGGAATAGAATAGAATAGAATAGAATAGAATAGAATAGAATAGAATAGAATAGAATAGAATAGAATAGAATAGAATAGAATAGAACAGAACAGAACAGAACAGAACAGAATAATAGAATAGAATAGAATAGAATAGAATAGAATAGAATAGAATAGAATAGGAATAAGAATAGAATATAGAATAGAATAGAATAGAATAGAATAGAATAGAATAGAATAGAATAGAATAGAATAGAATAGAATAGAATAGAATAGAATAGAATAGAATAGGAATAAGAATAGAATAGAATAGAATAGAATAGAATAGAATAGAATAGAATAGAATAGAATAGAATAGAATAGAATAGAATAGAATAGAATAGAATAGAATAGAATAGAATAGAATAGAATAGAATAGAATAGAATAGAATAGATGGTGATGGGAATAGAATAGAATAGAATAGAATAGAATAGAATAGAATAGAATAGAATAGAACAGAACAGAACAGAACAGAACAGAATAATAGAATAGAATAGAATAGAATAGAATAGAATAGAATAGAATAGAATAGAATAGAATAGAACAGAACAGAACAGAACAGAATAATAGAATAGAATAGAATAGAATAGAATAGAATAGAATAGAATAGAATAGAATAGAATAAGAATAGAATATAGAATAGAATAGAATAGAATAGAACAGAACAGAACAGAACAGAACAGAATAGAACAGAACAGAACAGAACAGAATAATAGAATAGAATAGAATAGAATAGAATAGAATATAGAATAGAACAGAACAGAACAGAACAGAACAGAATAATAGAATAGAATAGAATAGAATAGAATAGAATAGGAATAAGAATAGAATATAGAATAGAATAGAATAGAATAGAATAGAATAGAATAGAATAGAATAGAGAATAAAATGGAATGGAATGGAATGGAATGGAATAGAATAGAATAGAATAGAATAGAATAGAATAGAATAGAATAGAATAGAATAGAATAGAATAGAATAGAATAGAATAGAATAGAATAGAATAGAATAGAAGAGAAGAGAAGAGAAGAGAAGAGAAGAGAAGAGAAGAGAAGAGAAGAGAACAGAACAGAATAGAAGAATAGAATAGAATAGAATAGAATAGAATAGAATAGAATAGAATAGAATAGAATAGAATAGAATAGAATAGGAATAAGAATAGAATATAGAATAGAATAGAATAGAATAGAATAGAATAGAATAGAATAGAATAGAATAGAATAGAATAGAATAGAATAGGAATAAGAATAGAATATAGAATAGAATAGAATGGAATAGAATAGAATAGAATAGAATAGGAATAAGAATAGAATATAGAATAGAATAGAATAGAATAGAATAGAATAGAATAGAATAGAATAGAATAGAATAGAATAGAATATAGAATAGAATAGAATAGAATAGAATAGAATAGAATAGAATAGAATAGAATAGAATAGAATAGAATAGAATAGAATAGAATAGAAGTTGTAAGGAATAGAATAGAACAGAACAGAACAGAACAGAACAGAACAGAACAGAACAGAATAGAATAGAATAGAATAGAATAGAATAGAATAGAATAGAATAGAATAGATGGTGATGGGAATAGAATAGAATAGAATAGAATAGAATAGAATAGAATAGAACAGAACAGAACAGAACAGAACAGAATAATAGAATAGAATAGAATAGAATAGAATAGAATAGAATAGAATAGAATAGAATAGAATAGAATAGAATAGGAATAAGAATAGAATATAGAATAGAATAGAATAGAATAGAATAGAATAGAATAGAATAGAATAGAATAGAATAGAATAGAATAGAATAGAATAGAATAGGAATAAGAATAGAATAGAATAGAATAGAATAGAATAGAATAGAATAGAATAGAATAGAATAGAATAGAATAGAATAGAATAGAATAGAATAGAATAGAATAGAATAGAATAGAATAGAATAGAATAGAATAGAATAGAATAGATGGTGATGGGAATAGAATAGAATAGAATAGAATAGAATAGAATAGAATAGAATAGAATAGAATAGAACAGAACAGAACAGAACAGAACAGAATAATAGAATAGAATAGAATAGAATAGAATAGAATAGAATAGAATAGAACAGAACAGAACAGAACAGAATAATAGAATAGAATAGAATAGAATAGAATAGAATAGAATAGAATAGAATAGAATAGAATAGAATAGAATAAGAATAGAATATAGAATAGAATAGAATAGAACAGAACAGAACAGAACAGAACAGAATAGAACAGAACAGAACAGAACAGAATAATAGAATAGAATAGAATAGAATAGAATAGAATAGAATAGAATATAGAATAGAACAGAACAGAACAGAACAGAACAGAATAATAGAATAGAATAGAATAGAATAGAATAGAATAGAATAGAATAAGAATAAGAATAGAATATAGAATAGAATAGAATAGAATAGAATAGAATAGAATAGAATAGAATAGAATAGAATAGAACAGAACAGAACAGAACAGAACAGAACAGAACAGAATAATAGAATAGAATAGAATAGAATAGAATAGAATAGAATAGAATAGAATAGAATAGAATAGAATAGAATAAGAATAAGAATAGAATAGAATAGAATAGAATAGAATAGAATAGAATAGAATAGAATAGAATAGAATAGAATAGAATAGAATAGAATAGAATAGAATAGAATAGAATAGAATGGCTTTGTTGCTCAACAGTGAGAAACTGGTGAAACGGGAACAGCAGCCCCTGCACTTTCTGCGTCGCATGAGAAAAGCTCATCTTCCTTCCCCTGTCCTGACCACTTTCTACAGGGGGACAATCGAGAGCATCCTGTCATACAGCATCACAGTCTGGTTTGGAAGCATCCCTCCTTCAGACAGGAAGACGGTGCAGAGAGTGGTGAGGACAGCCGAAAAGATCATTGGAAGTTCCCTCCCTTCCATCCAGGACATAGCACAGGAGCGATGCTTGAGCAGGCTCCTCAAGATTGTCTGGGACACTACACGTCCTCTTCACGACGTGTTTTCCTTGTTCCCTTCTGGGGGGGGCGGGTTCGTGGTATCCGAAGCAGAACACCCAGATTCAGCCACAGTCTCGTTCTATACAGTATAAACCTTGTGAACTCTCAAGCTGCCTCCTTCCGTTACATATTCAAGATGGACAGTGCTTAATAGTCACATGTTGTGTACATGTAGGGGTGTATGTCTATACATATGCTGTATACAGTATGTATATGTTGTATATAGTATGTTTAGGTGTGTGTCACGTGTGTGTTCACTTTGAGAGCGGGCAGCTAAATTTCATTTTTGATGTGTGTTGTTGTGCCCTCAGTAAAAAATGGTTATAAATAAAGGTTATCTTATCTTATCTTTTTTTTATATAAAAAAAAACAACCACCTCTTTTCAGCTTCCCGAACTGTAATATTTCTACACAGCCCTGGCTGCTTAACATGCACAGTGGAACTTTTAATTCTCAGATATATAGATCTGCCTTTGTCTTTTGCACTAATTATTAGCTGCCGGGGAATCTTCTCGGTGGGTGAGCGCATACGGCAACAAAGGCAGCAAGGTTGTAAAACCTTTTATTTTCTAGCAGGGCACATTATTTGATAAGGTGCCGGGCTAATCACAAGGCATGTCAAATTGTGTTTAGACAGAGCATTGTGCTGGGAAATAGAGAGTGCATTTGTCTGTAGACACCAACACCTGCAAGAGTCAAGAGAAACTCATACCGATTATCTCCGCTATCCTGCGAGAAGAAGCCTTCTGTGTTTATATATAGATATAGATATAGATATTGGCTGCTACAGAGATAATGAACTACTTACTTCTTTTACTACAATCGCTCTACCTCTGGTTTAAAAGTAGCTGGGTTTGGTCTAATTCAGTCTGGATGGTTTTGAATCTCTAGGTCCACCAGAAATGATGGCAGAACTTATTTCATTCACCTGAAGGCAGGACAAGAAGCAACGGATGGAAACTAACCAAGGAGAGAAGCAACCTGGAACTAAGGAGAAACTTCCTAACGGTTAGAACAATTAACCAGTGGAACAGAAGTTGCCTCCAGAAGTTGTGGGCACTCCATCACTGGAGGTTTTTAAGATGATAGTGGATAGCCACTTGTCTGAAATGAAATAGGGTTTCCTGCTTGAGGAGGGGGTTAGTCTAGATAACCTCCAAGGTCCCTTCCAACTGTATTCTATTCTATTCTACTCTATTCTATTCTATTCTATTCTATTCTATTCTATTCTATTCTGCATTCTATTCTATTCTGAATTCTGTTCTATTCTACATTTTATTCTATTCTATTCTACTCTATTTTCGATTCTATTTTCTATTATATATTCCTATTCTATTCTATTCTGCATTCTATTCTATTCTGAATTCTATTCTATTTACATTTTATTCTATTCTACTCTACTTTCTATTCTATTTTCTATTCTATTCTATATTCTATTCTACATTTTATTCTATTCTATTCTACTCTATTTTCTACTCTATTTTCTATTCTATTTTCTCTTCTCTTCTCTTTCTTCTCTCCTCTCCTCTCCTCTCCTCTTCTCTTCTCTTCTCTTCTCTTCTCTTCTCTTCTCTTCTCTTCTCTTCTCTTCTCTTCTCTTCTCTTCCCTTCCAACTCTGATATTCTGTTAAATGCTAACTCAGTAAAAAATAAGTTGCAAACAGAAGGAAGTCCTTGAGTGCAAAGGTATCCTGCAAAGTTGTATGCCAAGCTTGGTTTACTAAAGCAGGGGTCCCCAACCCCCAGCCCATGCTCTGGCACTGGGCCACAGCATGTGAGCAACCGGGCCGTGCAATCAAGTGAAGCCCCATCTGTGGGATGCAGGCAGCATGTGAAACCATTCCCCCTCTGGTCCACGGGGGAAAAAAACCTCTCTCCCACGGAACTGGTCTCCAGTGCCCAAAATGTTGGGGGCCGCTATACTCTAAAGTAAGGTTATATATTAAGGAAAGTTTGGTGCAACGTTCTCTATATTAGAGAAATGCAGAAGTGACAATCCCAAAGGTGCTTTTTCAAGAGGCAACTCGACTTTCTTGTTTTTGGAATGGAATAGAATAGAATAGAATAGAATAGAATAGAATAGAATAGAATAGAATAGAATAGAATAGAATAGAATAGAATAGAATAGAATGGAATGGAATAGAGTAGAATGGAATAGAATAGAATAGAATAGAATAGAATAGAATAGAATAGAATAGAATAGAATAGAATAGAATAGAATAGAATAGAATAGAATAGAATAGAATAGAATAGAGTAGAATGGAATAGAATAGAATAGAATAGAATAGAATAGAATAGAATAGAATAGAATAGAATAGAATAGAATAGAATAGAATAGAATAGAATAGAATAGAATGGAATGGAATATCAGAATAGAATAGAATAGAATAGAATTAAATAGAAGAATAGAATAGAATACAGTAGAATAGAATAGAATAGAATAGAATAGAATAGAATAGAATAGAATAGAATAGAATAGAATAGAATAGAATAGAATGGAATGGAATGGAATGGAATGGAATGGAATGGAATGGAATGGAATAGAATAGAATAGAATAGAATAGAATAGAATAGAATAGAATAGAATAGAATAGAATAGAATAGAATAGAATAGAATAGAATAGAAAATATAGAATGGAATGGAATATCAGAATAGAATAGAATAGAATAGAATAGAATAGAATAGAATAGAATAGAATAGAATAGAATAGAATAGAATAGAATAGAATAGAATAGAATAGAATAGAATAGAATAGACCTCAGAGGTCTTCTAGAGAAACAGGAGAACCTATACCTGTGGTGGCGAACCCATGGCACACGTGCCATAGGTGGCATGCAGAGCCCTCTCTGTGGGCACATGTGCCATCGCCCCAGTCCTAGGCCTTCAGCTGGGTTTTATAAAACCTTTTCGCTTTAGGCCTCCGCCACCATGGGCAAAAAAAAAAGGTTCAATCAGTCAATCAATTTCAACTTCTCACAGGAAAGAAAAAAGATCTCTCACAAAGTTGGAATTGATTGATTGAACATTTTAGTCCCACCCACTCTGCCGTTACCACCGCAGCCACGCCCACCCAAAGGGCCACACCCACCCAACGGGTCACGCCCACCCAGCCCCCAACGATACATAAGGAAGCCATAAGTGGGTTTGGGGTTGCAGTTTGGGCACTCGGCCTCTAAAAGGTTCGCCATCACTGACCTATACCATCTCAGACAAGTGACTGATTTTTAAAGGCAGGCTGTTCCACCGGTTAATTTTCTTTGAAGACATTTTGCTTCTCGTCCAAGAAGCTTCAGTCTGAATATATTTTTTCCCAGCTCTCCTCTGATGATTTCTGGAAGAGCTTTTTTTATTTATTTATGTTCAAAACGAAGGAACCCCTCTTTAATTCAGAGCAGGATAACTTTCCGGCGGGAGGACCTAAAGTACCCCCAACATAGAAGGAGGGGGGGGGGGGAAAACCATGAGACATGCCCAATGAAGGACGGGCCCACTCGATTTTGCTTAAGTGTGTTTTGTATATTTC